>NW_025065153.1:566515-672639 GCF_019207285.1 Ogataea haglerorum
GCCCCAGTGGTTACCCAAATCGGTGACGGCCAGATTCAAGCCACCACCGCCACCCCTAAAACTGCCGCCCCAGTGGTGACGCAAATTGGTGACGGCCAGATTCAAGCCACCACCGCCACCCCTAAAACTGCCGCCCCAGTGGTGACGCAAATTGGTGACGGCCAGATTCAAGCCACCACCGCCACCCCTAAAACTGCCGCCCCAGTGGTGACGCAAATTGGTGACGGCCAAATCCAGGCTACCACGGCCACCGAAACCACTGCTCCTGTGGTCACTCAGATCGGCGACGGCCAAATTCAAGCCACCACCGCCACTTCCGCCCACGAGAGCGTCGTTTCGCAGATCGGCGACGGCCAGGTCCAGGCCACCACCGCCACCTCCTCCGTGGCTTCCCAAATCACGGACGGCCAGGTCCAGGCCTCCAGCACTGCTGCTGCTGACGACCCATCCTCGTCCATCCCTACCTCCTGCAAGAGCGACGAGGCCCTCGCCATGACCTTGAAGGACGGTATCCTGACCGACTCCAAGGGAAGAATCGGATCGATCGTTGCCAACAGACAGTTCCAATTCGACGGCCCTCCACCTCAAGCAGGTGCCATCTACGCCGCTGGTTGGGCTATCTCCCCAGAAGGATACCTTGCCATCGGTAACACCACCACTTTCTACCAATGCTTGTCGGGCACCTTCTACAACCTCTACGACGAGTCGATTGGAGGCCAGTGTGAGCCGGTTCACCTCAGCATTGTGGACTTGGTCTCGTGCTGAGTTCGTTGATCAACTTGACGTCTTTTGGTTCTCTCGTCCTATTTTTCAGCATAGCATATAATGTATCCATACTAATTAATGATACAACCAAATTCCTAGGCATATAATAATGAGATAGATATCCAAGCTTATATAAATAATTCTCTTTCTTATTTTACCCGGCCCAGCCCTAATAATCAGGAATTTACGGCAAAAAGACAAATCATCAACAACCCTTGTTTCTTCACCCATTGCTAGCAATTCCTCAAACTTGATAGGATTAACTCTTGGAGAATGTCTGAGAATCCTCCAATCGATCTTATTGACGTTTGTCAATTGTCCTCTCTGGGCATTTCCCCGCAATCCTTCAACTTCATGGCGACGACTCTCCAGTCGGACCACTACGTCTGCTGCAGAGAAACGTCGGAAGCGGGCAACTCCGTCGCCATCGTCGACCTGAAAAACAGCAACCAAGTCACCAGAAAGTCCATGACTGCCGACTCCGTCATCATGCACCCGTCCCAAAACGTCATTGCGCTGAGGGCAAACGGTACCACGCTCCAGATTTTCAACCTCTCCACGAAACAGAGGCTCAAATCCAACATCATGAGGGAGCCGGTGATATTCTGGAGCTGGCTCGATGACTCCACCATCGGCCTCGTCACCGCGTCGTCGATCTACACCTGGGCTGTGTTTGACGGCACAGAAAACGGACCTGTCCAACTGACCGCTAGACACGTCTCCCTGGCAAACTGCCAGCTGACCAACCTGATCGCCAACTACGATCTCTCGTGGTTTGCGCTTTGTGGTATTGCACAGGAAAACGGAAGAATTGTCGGCCACATCCAGCTCTATTCCAAAGCAAGAAACGTCTCGCAGCCAATTGAGGGCCATGTGTGTGCCTTTGCCAAGTTCAAGCTCCAGAACTCTCCGGTCGACACCCAGCTGTTCGCATGTGCCTCCAGAACCGTCGACGGAGGAAATCTCCATGTTTTGGAGATCGACCACCAGGAAGGTGCCCCAGTGTTCACCAAGAAATCGGCCGATATTTTCTTTCCTGCAGAGATCGCAAACGATTTCCCTGTGGCCATCCACGTGTCCAACAAGTACGGTATTGTCTATGTGCTGACTAAATTTGGCTTCATCCATCTGTACGACCTGGAATCCGGCAAAAAGATCTTCCTCAACAGAATTTCTTCGGACCCTATTTTCACAGCCTCCAAGTTTGATGAAAGCGCCGGAATAATCGCTGTCAATAGAAGCGGTGCCGTTCTTGCCGTCGAAGTGGCCAACGACAGAATTGTGAACTACATCCTGAAAAACCTTGGCGACGTCGAGCTGGCTTTGAGTTTGGCATCCAGAGCAGGACTTCCAGGAGCAGAGTCTCTTTTCTCGCAACAGTTCAATCAGACGCTTGCCCAGGGTGACTACGCCTCGGCAGTTAAGATCGCAGCGTCCTCTGTGCAATTAAGAACCCCAGACACCATTTCCAGGCTAAAGACACTTCCAACGCCTCCAGGCCAGCCTGCTCCTATTCTGCAATACTTGGTCTATCTCCTGGACAGAGGCTCTTTGAACAAATATGAAACTCTCGAGCTGGTGAGACCTTTGCTTCAGCAAAATAGGATTGAAACGTTAGAGAAGTACCTGAAGGAAGAGAAGCTTGACTATTCTGAAGAACTGGGTGATCTTATCAAGCCATACAACACGACTCTGGCTCTGGCCGTGTATTATAAGTCAGATGTTCCCGCCAAGGTTGTGACTTGCCTTGGCGAATTGGGCCAGTTCGATAAGATTCTTCCGTACTGCGAAAGGTCTAATTATCATCCAAACTTTACCGTGCTGATTCAAAACATTTTGAGAGTCAACCCAGATAAGGCTGCCGAGTTTGCCACTCAATTGTACTCCCAACAGCCAGACCTAGATGTCCAGAAGGTTGCCGACATTTTCCTTTCTCAGAACTACATTCAACAAGGAACAGCATTCCTCTTGGAAGCTTTGAAGGAGGACAAGCCATCTGAAGGTCATCTGCAAACAAGATTGCTCGAAGTCAACTTATTACATGCTCCTCAAGTTGCGGACGCAATCCTGGGTAACGCTATGTTTTCTCATTACGATAGACCAACTATCGCCGCTTTGTGTGAGAAGGCAGGCCTTTATCAAAGAGCTCTAGAACACTACGAGAACATCAAGGACATCAAGAGAGTTATTGTTCACTCTAACGTGTTGCCTGTTGACTGGCTGGTTGCATACTTCGGCAAGCTCAATGTCGAACAATCTGTTGCCTGTTTGAGAGAAATGCTGTCCCAAAACATGGCTCAGAACCTGCAGGTGGTGATTCAGGTCGCAACCAAGTACTCGGAGCTTATTGGTCCATCGACCTTGATTAAGGTTTTTGAAGACTTCAAGTGCACTGAGGGTGAGTACTACTACTTGGCCTCGATTGTCAATCTTTCCCAGGACCCTGAAGTTGTTCTAAGGTACATCCAGTGTGCAGCCAAATTGGGCCAGGTGAAGGAAATTGAGAGGGTTGTTAGAGAGAATAACGTCTACAATGGAGAAAAAGTCAAGAACTTCCTCAAGGAGGCCAAACTCCAAGACCAACTGCCATTGATCATTGTTTGTGATAGATTCAACTATGTTCATGACTTGATTCTCTATCTGTACAAGAACCGTTTGTTCAAATTTATCGAAGTGTATGTTCAACAGGTGAATCCATCCAAGACAGCGCAGGTTGTTGCTGCTCTTTTGGATGTCGACTGTGATGAGAGCGTGATCAAGTCCCTTTTACAATCCGTCCTTGGACAAGTGCCAATTGCCGAGCTTTGTGAGGAGGTTGAAAAGAGAAACAGACTTAAGATCTTGCTTCCCTTCCTCGAGGCCACCTTGCAATCCGGTTCCACAGACAAGGCTGTCTACGATACTCTGGCCAAGATTTACATTGATTCCAACAATAACCCGGAGAAATTCTTGGTGGAGAACGACCAGTACGATACGTTGGTTGTTGGTAAGTACTGCGAGAAGAGAGATCCATATCTCGCCTACATTGCGTACGACAAGGGAATGAACGATGATGAGCTGATCAATATCACCAATGAAAACGCCATGTACAAGTACCAAGCCAGATACTTGCTCAAAAGATCAGACCTGGCTCTTTGGGGCAAAGTTCTCTCCACGGACAACATTCACCGCAGACAAGTTGTTGACCAGGTTGTTGGAACAGCTGTTCCAGAGCTTGAGGATCCAGAGCCAATTTCAATTGCGGTCAAGGCGTTCATGGAGAACGATCTGCCAGGCGAGCTGACCGAGCTGTTGGAAAAAATCATCCTGGAGCCATCTCCATTCAGCGACAACCCATCGTTGCAGGCTCTGTTGATCTTGACTGCAATCAAGGTGGACAAGTCCAAGGTCAGTTCTTATATCGAAAAGCTCGATGCTTACGACCCAGACGAGGTTGCTCCGCTGTGTATCGAGAATGGTTTGCAAGAGGAGGCGTTTGAGATCTACGACAAGTTTGAGAGGTACACCGATGCCATGAAGGTTCTTCTTGAGGACATCATGTCTCTTGACAGAGGTGAAGACTACGCCGAGAAGCTTGAAAAGCCAGAATTATGGTCACAGCTGGGTGCTGCGCAACTAAATGGTTTGAGAATCCCAGAGGCTATCAACTCGTACCTCAAGGCCAACGATCCTTCCAACTTCGAACAGGTGATTGACATCGCTGAACATGCAGGTAAAGAAGAGGAGCTTATTCCTTACTTGTTGATGGCCAGACAGACTCTTAGAGAGCCAAAGATCGATGGAGCAATCATCAATGCTTATGCCGCTCTGGACAAATTGCCAGAGATTGAGAAGTTCCTGCAATTGACCAACGTTGCTGATATTGAGAGTATCGGAGACAAGTTGTATGCTAACAAGAACTACCAGGCTGCAAAGTTACTGTATGCCAACATCTCCAACTACTCGAAACTGGCATCCACCTTGGTGTACCTGAAGGATTACCAATCTGCTGTTGACTGTGCTAGAAAGGCCTCCAACGTTTCTGTCTGGAAGCAAGTCAACCAGGCCTGTATTGACAACAAAGAGTTCAAGCTCGCGCAAATGTGTGGTCTGAACCTGATTGTCCATGCGGAGGAGTTGGACGAGCTGGTGAAGCAATACGAGTACAATGGCTACTTCAAGGAGTTGATCCAGTTGTTCGAGAATGGTCTTTCGCTGGAAAGAGCTCACATGGGTATGTTCACCGAGCTGGCTATCCTGTATACCAAATACAGACCACAGGACACGATGGAGCATTTGAAGCTGTTCTGGTCCAGACTGAACATTCCAAAGGTGATCAGAGCCTGCGAGAGTGCACATCTGTGGCCCGAATTGATTTTCCTTTACTGTCACTACGACGAGTGGGATAATGCTGCTCTGGCCATGATGGAGCGTTCCGAGACTGCATTTGAACACTCCTCGTTCAAGGAGATCATCGTCAAGGTTGCCAACCTGGAGATTTACTACAAGGCTATCAACTTTTACCTAAACACACACCCTACTCTTTTGACGGACCTGTTGACCGTTCTGACGCCTAGATTGGACCTTCCAAGAGTGATCAAGATTTTTGTCAAGTCCGACAACCTGCCACTTATCAAGCCATTTTTGATCTCCGTGCTGGACAAGAACAACTCTATGGTGAACCAGGCCTACCACGATCTACTGATTGAGGAGGAGGACTACAAGTCACTCAGGTCTGTGATCGACGCTCACGACAAGTTTGACCATCTTGGCCTGGCCGAGAGACTGGAGAAGCACGATCTCATTTTCTTCAGACAGATTGCTGCCATTATCTACAGGAAGAACAAGAAGTGGAACAAGGCTATTGGCCTGCTCAAGGCCGACAAGCTGTGGGCCGACGCTATTGAGACTGCCGCAATGTCGAACACCGCCAAGGTGGCCACGGACCTACTGACGTACTTTGTGGATACTGGAAACAAGGAGTGTTTTGTTGCCACCTTGTACGCGTGCTACCATTTGATTCCGCACGACGTCGCTCTGGAGCTGGCATGGCTGCACAATCTGGGTGACTACATCAAGCCATATGAAATCTCCGTTGCTAAGGAGAACCAGGACAGGCTGTCTGAGCTGTATGCTGATTTGAAGGAGAGGCAGGCCAAGCAGACTAAGACCGAAGAGGAAGAGCCTGCCCTTGGCCAGAGGCTACTCCTGACTAACGGAACCGGCATCCAGGGCCCACCCCCAATCGGATTCCAACCCACTGGAGCAGGGTTTGGAAACGGATTTTGAATTTGTAAAGCATACAAAATAAAATAAGAATAGAATACCAACTATGCGAGTTAATATGACTATTCGAGATTGAACACCCCGTCTTTTTTCAAGAAGTATTTTTTCTCCGTCACGATGCAGTCGATATTTTCGTGCGGCGTCACGTCGAACGACGGGTTCCACACGTCGATGCCGGCCGGCGCCATTCGGACTTTCTGGAGCTGGATACCGTCTTTTCCCTGTACAAAGGAACCGTCCTTATCGAGGGCTGCTCCCATAATCTCTGTGAGCTCGTTCTTGGGCCGTTGCTCAATCACGATCTCGTCTCCGGACTTTCTGGTGAAGTCGATCGTCGTGGTAGGGGCTGCTCCGATGAACTTGATCGACGGGTACAGCGACGCAATCAGCGAGAGCTGGAACGTGCCGATCTTGTTGGCAAGGTCTCCGTTTTTCACTATTCTGTCTGCTCCCACGATGATAAATTTAATTGGAGCCGCGCTGGGCAGCGCTCTATCGGTCTTCTGGCGCACTAGCGAGTCCACCAAAAACGACACCATATTGTCAGTGACGAGGGTGAATGGGATTTTCTCGTACTGCAGCTCGTATGCCGTCAGTCTCGAGCCCTGGTTGTACGGCCTAGTTTCGCACGCGTACACGTGGCTCATCCTAGTCGGGTTGGTCTGGGCCTCTTTGTGCAGGGCACGGATGATTCCCAGAGCTGTTCCGTAGCCCGAAGTCGCCAGCGAGCCCGTGTTGCAGATGGTCATGACGGAGAACTCGCCCGTGAATCCCTCTTTCTCCAGCTCCTCGTAGATGTATTTCACTCCGTTCGCTCCTATGGAGTAGTTCGACTCCAAATCGTCCCTGTACAGCCTGATGGTGAAGTCCAACACGCCGGAGTACAGCTCCCTCATGCTCTGTGCGTCCTGGATGATTTTTTTCATTTGGTTGCAGCCATTGAGCAGGTTGACGGCCGTTGGTCTGGATTCGACCAGAAAGTCAATTCTCTGCTCCAGCTGCGCCTTAAACTCGGCCAGGTCGTCCAGCTTGTACCCAAACGGGTTGTCGTTCTTGTTGATCACCCTGTCCAGCTCCACAACCACGGAAAAGCACCCCACAAGCATGATGGCCGGCGCTCCTCTGGTGTACATGCCCCTGATGGCCTCGTATCCAGAAAATGACGTGTCGCCGTCGCACGGCACCATGCTGCGCACAGACAGGTACTGCGTATCGTACGGGACCAGCAGCTGGTTCAAAATCTCCAGCGTCACCCTCTGCGAATCGAACTTAATGGCCTCCAGAGACATGCTTACTTATAACGGGTGAAAATAATTTCGAGGTCGTGCAACCCACCGAATGAATCAAATATTTTAGTTCCAACTTTATTTCTCTTCACCTTTGATGTACTGAGACCTGTCGTGCATTGGCAACTGGAACGGCTGCGTTAGTCCCTTGCCATAGTCATATTTTCGCCGCATTAATAGACCCCGGAAATCTGCATTTTCTCACACATGGAGCCCAAGTCTCTCATTCCTCTGCACCCCTTGACAGACACAGTGGCCATCCTGGCCGTGCTCATGGTGCTTCCGAGCTGCATCAGTGTCGCCGTGCTGACGCTGTATGCCACGCTGAACTCGTCGCGGTTTGTCAGGTCGACGCTCTCGCTCGTCTACCGCCACAAGCTCAGCGGCCTCGACCACAACGCAGAGTACGCCGCATCGGCCGGCCTCGGGCGAGGGTCGTATCTGCTGGGGCTGCTGAGCATCGACGTGGCCGTCACGCTGGCGCTGCTGTTTGTCGCGCCAGGGCTGCTTGACTACATGCATCTGCTGGCCAAAGCGTTTGTGGCATCGAACCTAGCATCAACAAAGCAAAAATACATCTCCAACGCATTCCTTTCGATGATCATCGTCCTGGTGGTCGAGAACCTCGCCACGTTCCTGGTGAAAAACGTCTACCTCGTCTATCTCGACGGCTCCGCCGTCACAGACGCGTTCCTCTACTCAGCATACGTCCGATACCCCAAGACCCCGCTCAAACGCCTGCTGTACACCTGGTCGCCTCTCAGGAGCCGCGTGCGCCAGCTGCTGATCTTCCGCGTCGACCACCTCGTCGACTTCGTCTACGCGTTGCTCTCCGTCTACACCATCATGTGCAACGTCAACCCGTGGCTTCGAAAAGTAGCTGCCAAGCCCCAGGACTCGTCCGCGGGTAGCAGGCTGCCGAGCAAGCCCGTCGCAAAGCCGTACACCGGCGAGCTCGCTGCAGAAACAAGGACCATCACCGTCTCGCCGCACATCGCAGACAGCACGATTCCCGGGCTCGTTCGCCCGTCCTCGTCGTCGTCCGAGGAGACGGCCGACTCGCACGAGTCCGAGGACTCTGCGCCGGCCTCGTTCCCGCCCGACCATCAGATCCTCAACATGAACGACGTGTCGTCAGCCAGTCTGGTCGTTGCGCAGAATTTCGAGAACTACTGCCGGCTGTTTCTGTTCCCGTCTCTGAATTATTCCAATCCAGCTACGCAGCCGCCCCAGACGGCCACTCTCGCCGGCAGCAGCCCCAAGGCCAAGCTGTCGCCGTACGTGGAGAAGCGCATCAAGAGCATGACCGGCCGCGTGCAGCAGCCGATCTGGGCGTTCGTGTCTGCGGCGAAAACCATGTTTGGCAGACCAGACCTCTACTCCGGCGAGTACTACCAGCAGAACGCGCTGGTCACCACCAACAGAGACCCGGACGGCTGGACGCGCTCGCTGGCCGACTCTGCCCAGTGTTTTATCTGGTACACCGGCGAGACGGCCGTCGCGTTCGAGCTGCGGAACGTGTACATCGACCAGCTGCTGGTGATGGTCAACGGCATCATCTGGGAGCAGACAGCGCTGATCGGCCTGGAGGAGCGGGAGCTCGTCATCGTGAGCGGCCTGAGCCCGCTGTCGCAGTACGACGTGGAGTTTGTCAACGTGAACGGCAAGGACGAGCGCGAGCTGTTGGCCGGTGCCACGGTCAGCACCATCCACAAGCACCGCATTCTGACCGAGTCCAAGCACTCGTCGCCGCTCGCGACGCTGCAGGAGTCGGTGGTGACGACGCAGGCGGCGATCGAGCGCGAGAAAGTGAAGCTCAAGAAGCTCAAGACCGACTGGCGCAAGCGGTCGTCGGCGCTCAAGGCCGAGATCGAGTCGCTCAACAGCCGGTCGAACTTCACGGACGAGACGCGCAACTACAAGAAAGTCGAGTCGCTGCGCCAGGCCGTCGCCAAGAGCGAGTGCGAGATCAGCAAGCTGTCCAAGGAGGCCGAGTCTCTGTACACGCAGCAGTCGGAGGTGGACGAGCGGTACCTGGACACGAAACGGGCGTACGACTCGGAGATGCGATTGTTGCAGGCGTTCGAGAGCGCGCATTACGAGAAGCTCGAGGCCGAAAAGGCGCGGGTCGCGGCTCTCGAGGCCGAAAGGGCGCCGCTGCTGCAGAAAAAGGAGAAACTGATCCAGAAAAAGGAGCGCATTGCCAACGACGTCAAACGGCTCGAGCTCGAGATCGAGCAGCTCAAGACGGCAGAGGTGCGGCTGCGCCAGGAACACAGGAGCATCCGCGCCGGCCAGCGGGCCGAAAAGCACCGCGTGCTCATGAACGAGATCGGTAAATTCGAAAAACAGCTCCAGCATTAGCAGCTACTCGCTACACCGCAGACGAATGAGTTTATTAATGCTCCAGTTTCCCTCCCACTGCATGGAACCGTCGGTTGAAGTAGAGTAGCCCGCCCGTCGCGTCGGCGTCGCCAGCGCGCCGGACTATCTCCCGCACTCGACACGTCCATAGCTCATGATTATATACACGAAACACCTGGTGCTTTTCGCAGATCAGGATCCGCTCGGCGAGCGAAAGAACAGGTATTCTTAGGGTTTCCGTCGTGAAGTACGACCACTCGTCCTTTCCGAGCTCCTCGAACGGCCTCGTCACACGTTTCCCCTGCGTTCCTCTCGAAAACGCCCTAGCCAGCCGCACAGACTCCTTCACCGGGGGCAAGATGTGCAGCGCCAGAAACCCGGACTCGTGCAGCGTCTGCGACGTTCTCGACGGCACCTGCAGGTTGAACTGGACCACGGGTTCCGGACTGACTGTGAGCGAGCTTACCGACGAGAGTGTCATTCCGTGTAAATCTGACACGGAAGACGATAAAGCCGGTGCTGTCAGGATCATCGCTGGCATTAGACTGCTGGTGCTGAAGTTTACGTACCTTGCGACCCGAACGAAGACATTGCCTGCTTGTATGCCTCGACAGGCGGCGTCTTCGACGAGAAATATCGAAGACGGTTCATTTTCAGACGATTAAAAAATCTGAAAAATCTAATGCACTACATTTATTTATACTCGCAAAATACTATCTATGAGATTTAAGGCGTCCTTGATTCGCAGACTCAAGACACACAAGCCGCTCGACAGAGTGCCAGAGTCTGTGCTTTGCTCGCCCGCGTTTGAACGGCCGGCCAAATGGTCCGGCCGGCGCCGCGCATTTGCAGAAAGAATAGACTCGTACGACGACCTCTCCGCAAACGTGTTTGCGCAGATCGCGAGCTCTCCCGCCAGGGCAATCGTCCCATCTCGTCTGGTAGTCCCCAGAGACCTGTTTGTCAAGTTTGTTTGCGTGGAAAACAGGCTGACCGACTCGCGGTTTGACACAGTGATGGTTCCTGACATAAGGCCCGCTGCGAAAAAAAACGACCTGATAATGTACCTGCCCAACGACAAAACCTTTCTCGAGGGCTTTCAAAAACTCGGCAAAGATCAGGACTTCGCCCTCACGCCGCCGTTCATCAGCCTCAGGGAGAAGGGACATCCCACTGTTGGCTATTTGGCAAAAAATGCACAGGTTATACAACAGATCACTCTAGACACACTGAAAAAAGAGATAGAACGCATCCGCACGAAGCGCCACCCTCCGCACGACCATGGGGTCCACCTGTCTTTCGGTCCTTCCGAGAACATCGTCACGTTCCACCCGCTGACATTTCATGTCAACATCCCCGACCAGTCCATACTGGAAAGCCTAGCTACGCTCCCCAATCCGCTCCCAGCCAACGCTGACACAGCCAAATTTCTTGCCTGTCTCTACAAAACGTTGTTGTATTTCGAGAGAAATAACCATCCATCATAACTCATTACGTATTTTGAACGGAAGCCCATACAATACAGGGGCAGCCCCGTTAAGGTACGGAAGAACACACGCATCCCGGCTCTGCGCAATGCTGTGACCAATGTCACCGCGCGATCGGCCCGACAGGCCCCATTTTTCAAACATGTGTAGAGTAAACTTGTCGATGTCCTTGTCGGTCACGTCCCAGAAGTTTGCCACCACCATTGGACTTCCGCCTATCAGGTAGTTGTACACAGTCCCGTGCGGCTTGAACACGCCCTGAGTCTTGAGTTTCCCGGAGGAACACCCCAGAAGCAGCGCTGGAGGCAGCTTTGCCATGCTCTTGACGGTTTTCGAGCGAATATATTGCTCTCCCCCGCCATGGCCCACGTAGACATACAGATCCTTCTGGAGACCCTGTGAAATCTGCTCCTCGCTGGGACGGCTTCCAATGATGCCTTCCCAGCCGCGACGACCAGCAAATATCTTCGAAAAGTTGGTTTCGGTTCTTTTCAGGTCTCCGCCCGGATTGATCACGTAGTAGCCTGTCGCAACAGGAACGCCAAGGCTCAGGTGGTCGGCGTGCTCAACAAGAACATCCACAAGCATCTTTATAGAAGGCATTCGTGACACAGATCTGGTCCGAAGGAACGGCATAGATTCCCACGGCAGCTTGACACATTCAGGAGAGACCACAAGCACAGTGTGATCTATCGTAAACGTCGGACGCACCCGACGGAGCTCTGGCTCGATCTCCAAAAACAGCCGACCGTAGTCTGCCTCATCGGAGATCTGGATATGCTGAAACCAGTCTTCCACGTCCGATGCAACTGTTCCCAAGTCCAGATCAAGCTGGAGTATCAGTTCTGTGTCAAAAGCTCCAAGTGAAATAGAATGACCGACGTGTTTGCTCAAGATACGTTCAAGAGAGACACGAGTCTCTTCCACCACAGCTTTTTCGAAAACGAAACGGCCAAAGACTCCCTTGAAGCAGCCAAACCAGTGACTGTCCATCTCACATAGGAGCTGTTTCAACTTTCTGTCCAGCGATTTTCGCTGGGCCCACCAGTTAGCGCGGTCGGCTTTGGTTTTCACCATCGAGGTGACCTCTATTCTTGTGGTGCGGTCACTTTCCTGAATTATAGCCTCGAGCTCCTGGACTGCAGATCCAAAGGATGCGTGACGTCCAATGAGATGTCTTTCCAGAGGAAGCTTGAGGAATACTGGATCTTGCTTGGGGCCGTACCGCGTGAGAACCAGACACCCGCTGTTCATATCAAGATCCAGACACACTGTGACCCAGTTTAGTGGAAGAACAGAGGCAAGATCGTGCGGTTGCGAAACAGAGACTCGGTAGTCGGGCTGGCATACGAGCGGGACCAATTGTCGCGTGTTTTCGATAGCCAGGTTCAGTTTCCTGTCGTACTCAAGGGATTCGTAACGCATCAGTTCGTTTTGCATCAACACCGATTCCAAATTGGTGCGCGAACAGGCTCCACTAGCAAGCAGCACGGAAATAGCTCCTTTGGATATATCCTCGCTCACCAGTCTGGGCTCATTCACAAACTTGGCACATTCCCGGAGACAGGCAGCGTACATATTGTCCATCGCGCCTTCTTTCATTACAACCACAGAGTCGCCTGCAAAAATGTTCTCGAGGTCCTGATTGACAGTCTGGATAATCATTTCCTTCATATTGGTGACTGCTGTTTTCAGCATGCTCGTCTTCTCTCTGCCGTTCATAGGAAGAAACATGCGCAGAAATGCAATAAAGTTCTTTTCGTTGGCCAATGAGCGGCCCAGTCTGAGCTCGTACACAACCTGCTGGTAGAACTTGCCTCCGTCGATTTCGTGCCCTGCAAGCAGACGGAAGAACATATCCACTTTATCGCGGATCGCGTGGACGTCCTTGCTATCGGCCATCTGGTAAAACAGCTCGTACGCACTCAACTTCTCAAACTCCACCTGGAACGACTCAAATTGCATTTTTTGCGAACACCGAGTTGCTTTGTCCAACACTTCTTTGGCTGCTGCAAGATCATTCCTGTAGACATGGTATTTGGCCAGCCTGAAGAAGTATCTGGATTTCAGCACCAACGACGACTGATGCGTAAGAACTTTCTCAAGCTCTGCTGCGTAGTACTCAAAGTCCTTGGCCAGCCCCAGTTCCAGCATCATGGCGGCCAGGGAGCTGTAAGCCTGGAGCATTAACGAGACGAACTGCATTTTGAGCGTACTCTTGTGACAAAGGTCGATTTCTATCGAGCTTCCGTCGGTGACCAGAAAGTTCTTCATCACAGACTGAAGCACTCTGATGCTTTGCTTAAGATTCAGCACACTCTCAAGTTTGTTTTTCTCGCGATGGAATAGTGCCATCAGCATCGACACGCTCGCAGCCAACATTAACAAAGTGCTGACGTTGAGTTTGTTGGATTGCTTGGACAGCTGGAGCTGCTCGCTTTTGAAGAGGGAGAGCAGTTCAGCACATTCTTGCTGGGCTGCATCGTCTTTCAGCAACAGATAACATTCGGTCTTCAACATTTTGTGCCTCGCAGCTTCCAGCGCAGTGTTTGGCACCTCGTCTAGAAGCTTTAGAGCCTCGTCTGGAAGGTTTAGCTGCAATTTCAAATAGGCAGCCTCCATTCTTAATCCCAGGTCCGAGGCGCCGAAATCTGCATTTTGTCTCGCAACCTCCAACAAATAACTCGCGTAATCTGTCAGATCCGAATAGTTGAGAACACGGATCACCATTGTCAGCACTTCCAGCTCGTAGACCGAGACCTTTGCGCGTTTGGTCTTTGCCCACGACAAAACGGCAGCCAGCGACTTCATGAGCAGTTCTTCGTCCATCTGGGAGCAACATTGCAACAAATATATGTGGCATACAATTATGTCACGATATCCGCTCATGACCGAGTTTGTTTCAAAGTTCAGAGCCTCGATGGATTTCAGAGCGAGTCCAAACTCGATGATCATCGAAATGGATGACAGAAAATAGAGAAAGAGTCCATTGTCCTGCAACTCGTTTTTGACCTGGACTATCAGGGCTGAAATCTGGTCCCGTCTAGAAGGTTTCATGGAAGTTAGAATCTTGATGAGCTCGATTGTGACGAAAGCTCGTGTCTTATCACCCGCGCCGAGAATTTTTACAGGCAGCTTGGAATCCATTCGAACGATCATCCGTGAGACCAGCTTGATTAAAATGCCAAACGTTTGTATCAATTCATCCTGATACTTTTCGACCTGCCAACCCCGGTGGAGCTGCTCAAACGACTGAAACACGTGCATGATTATGTCGTAAGAGTGAGCGTATTTCTTGGTCTCGATCAGCATGTTCAGCATACGTTCGACTTTATTTTTCAGCTGTCCAAACTCGTCAGCGTTCTGCTCGACAAGAATATCCTCGACATACAGACACTTGTGCCAGCATCTCAAAGCCTCAGACTCATTCTTCGTCAAGAGTTTGCCGCCATAGTGGAAAAGCAAGTTTGAGAAGTTGCGTAGTCTCTTTGGCTGATTTTGATGCTTCAGCACCTCTGTCATCACAGAAAGCGCCTTGATTTCGAATCCAGAATGCACTAGTGGATCCAGGTCTTTGATCAAGATGGTCGTCATATCGTACACGTTTAAACATGGACTCGTGTTTTTTGAACACTCCAGGAGTGCAAGAACGAGCTGCTGATCTGCTTTCAAAGTGAAGTCGAGTCCCTTGATTACTCGGCAAACGCTGGCGACAAACAACGATTCGTTAGCTATTGGTCTTTCCAGTTCCAGTGCTTTAAGTAAAATTCGGCGGTCGCCGGTGTCAGTAAGGTCGAGCGTGGTCAATAAATACGAAATATGGTCGTCGAGAGCGGGCGGCAAAGCTTGCTGATATATCGCCGTTTCCCACTTCAGGGTGCAAGATGTAGGTTTTAGTTGATGGTATTTGTGGACGAGGAATTGCAGCGGACGCAGGGATCGTTGGCTTCGAGCCCACGAGGAGCACAGATTGTAGAACACGTCGGCGGTGCTGGAATAAACAGATGCATCACACACTCTTTCAAAATGCAGAATTGTGGCCAGCAAAAACTCTGTACCGGCATCTTCTATGTGCATGAGAGCGTAGTAGCGCAGTTTCAGGGACTCTGTGGTCTGTTCGGCGGTGCAGAACTGCGACAGAAGGCTGAGGAGTTTGAGTCGCTGTTGTCTGTCCAGTGACGCTATCAAGGACGACGTTTTCTCAATGATTATGTCTGGGAGATGCCTTGACGTGCTATGCGCTCCCAGCCCCAAAATCAGCTCCAGAACCACCATAATGTACTCAGCGTCCAGCTTTGGGCCAAAATCTCCAATCTCGTACTTTCGAAGCAGATCCTCCAAGGACGGGTTTTCTTGCCGTGTTTTCAGGCAGAGAAAGCGTTCCAGCAGGACCCGCGGCTCGGCAAGCATTCCCGATGAAACAAACACCTTGCAGGCCTCCAGGGTTTTGCTAATATGTAAAACGGGGTCGGTTCTCTCGACGGCCTCCAGACAAAGCGCTATCGTCCGCAGAGTAGAGCTGTCCAGCCCGTGTGCACCAAAAGAACGCATCTCGCCGAGAATCTCGTTGATAAATCCAACAGCAAGGTCCACGGGATCCCGCACGACGGGCTGGACGTTAGGTTCGCGGGCTTTCAGGGCGGTCCGTGGAGCGAGAGCGTGCTGCTGCGGTTCTCGGGTTTCTGGAGATTTGAGATATCTTAGAAGAACTTGGTCAAGCTCTTCCAGGTTCGACGACATGGAGTAGCCAGGGACGGGTCAGCAATGGGCAAAGAGCGGATAATGTTTATGGTTCGGTAAAATTTAGACTTATGTAAATAAAGCACAGCCGTGGGAGAGAAAAATTATGTGGCGGTGCTCTACTGTTCGCCAGGAACTGGATACTGGGACACAAACTCCTGGACGGTGGCGCCGAGCTGCTTGACGGCGTCGCTCTCGCTGGCCAGACGCTTGAAGTCGGCAAGTTTCTCCTTAGGAGACGCTCCCGCCTCCTTAGCCTTGAGATCAGTGGCGATCTTGACGGCTTCTTCAATAAAGTCGGCAACCTTGGCAAACTCCGGCTTCAGGAAGCCCCTCGTGGTCATGGCCGGGGTGCCGACTCTCAGACCGGACGGGAACAAAGCCGACACGTCGCCCGGCACGGTGTTTTTGTTGGCAGCAATGTTGGCTCTCTCGAGAACAGCCTCGACTCTGGCCCCGTCGATGCCCTTGGACCGCAGGTCGATCAGGATCAGATGGGTGTCAGTTCCGCCAGAAACCAGGTCCAGACCCTTTTCCTGCAGCGCCTGGGCAAACGCGGCCGCGTTCGAAACGACATCGGCCTGGTACTGCTTGTACTCCGGCGTCATAGCCTGCTTCAGAGCCACAGACAGCGCAGAGATGGTGTGGTTGTGGGGACCTCCCTGGTGCGCAGGGAACACCGAGAAGTTGATCTTCTTTTCGAGCTCGTACGGGATCTCCTTGCCCTTCTTGGTGACCTTTCTGACGCCCTTTCTGAAGAAGATCATGGCGCCTCTAGGTCCTCTCAGAGACTTGTGGGTGGTCGTGGTGACGATGTCGGAGTGCGGGAACGGCGAGTCGGTGACGCCGGCGGCCACAAGGCCGGAGATGTGGGCCATGTCGGACATCAGGTACGCGCCGACCTTGTCGGCGATCTGCTTCATTCTGGCGTAGTCGACGACTCTGGCGTACGCAGACGCACCAGCCACAATCACCTTGGGTCTGAACAGCACGGCCGTCTTCTCGAGCATGTCGTAGTCGATCAGTCCGGTCTTCTCGTCCAGTCTGTACGGCATCGTCTGGAAGTACTTGGAGATGTACGAGATCTTGGTGGAAGCCGTCTGGTAGCCGTGGGATAAGTGGCCTCCGTGAGGCAGGTCCAGGCCCATCAGTCTGTCGCCGACCTCGAGGACGGCCGAGTAGGCGTACAGATTGGCTGGAGCTCCGGAGAGCGGCTGCACGTTGACGCCCCACTCGGCAGGGTCGAGCCCAAAGGCCTGCAAAGCTCTTTGCTGGCACAGGCTCTCAGCCATGTCGATGTACTCGTTCCCTCCGTAGTATCTCTCGCCAGGATATCCCTCAGAGTACTTGTTCTGCATTTCCGAGCCCAGTATGTCCATCACGGCCCGCGAGGTGAAGTTCTCGGACGGGATCAGCGTGATGGAGTTTTTCTGTCTGGCCTTTTCCTTCTGCAGAATCTCGTACATTTCGGCGTCGACCTCCTCGAGGTTTTTCGAGATCAGGTTCTTGGCCTCGGGAGAGAGAGCGTAATGCTGGCCGGTTAGTGACTGGGAATTGGACTATACCTACGCGGACCTGTGTGCACAGTCTTGGGAGTTGTCTGAGTTGTCTGAGCATGGAAAATAAATTAATCCCAATATTAGTCAAGTCGTTTTTTTTTTTCGCCATGGTCAGGCTGTGCTAGCTAAAAAGGTCTGGAGAAATTAGGAACCATGACACAACGCGACGGCGCGCCGTCCCACGCGGGAAACGACGGAACGAGGAGCATGGAGCTGCTGGTGCAGCGGCAGAATGACAGAATCACGAGGCTGTTCCGCCCGATGAAGCTACCCGACCAGTCCCGGGCTCAGCTTCTGGCACAGCTGCGCGCACAGCGACGCGAGCGATGTGCTGAGCTGCGACGAGGCCCCATGGCAGAGTTTGTGCTGCGCCAGGAGGAGCGCCGCGACACGCAGCGGATGGAGCAGCAGGCGCAAACCGCGCATCCGCAGCAGCAGATCGACCTGGACAGGCTGCTGGAGCAGTACGACACAGAGCGCGAATACGACGCCGACTCCGAGGAGGACGCGGGGGAGCACCCGCAGGGCCGAAATACTGCACTGGAGCGCGAGCTGGAGCTCATGTTGGCTCTGGAGCAGCAGGAGCTCGAGGAGCTCACGAGGAATATGAACATAGACGACGACCGCAAAAACTAGCCACCGCAGCCAGCCCAGCAGTGCGCCCTGTATTCCAGTCTATCCGCCTCTCCGCTCTGTTTGCGCGTGAATGATATTTTGCGAAAACAGTTTATGTAAAGTACCCAGACAGTATTTTAAAATAAATCGCCTGAATTTTACCATGTCAGACTGGGATGATGACATGTACGACGACGACGAGGAAGAGCTCTCGTTTGAGGAAGACGATGTCCAGGAAAGTGTTGACGAGGCCGGCACGGACATGGAGAGCCGCTACTTCTGGGGCAAGGAGCTGCGGCAGGACGAGAAGCTAGAACAAGCCCTCCAGGTGTTCCAGGAAAACATAGACAGAAACGATAACTCGGAGTATGTGTTCAAGTCGACGAAACAGGCACTCAAGGTGAGCATCGAGCTGGGAGACCCGGCTATGATTATGCACTACTTGGACCTGTTCTTGAAACAGCTGCCGCAGATGGGGGCGTCGTACGGGGATGCCTCGTTCTCGAAAATGCTGCACAGGTTCGACCATCCGATCGCCGGCTGCTCGTCAGAGCTGCAGAAACAGGTCTTCGACAAATTTTCGGCCTACCTGAGGAGCAGCAACTCCAGAAACGAACGGCTGATTATACGAGTCGAGCTGGGGCGCGCAGGCGTGCTGCTGGCGGAACAAAATTACAACGAGGCCCGATCGCTGCTGCAGAGACTGGAGGAAGCCGTCACAGGCTCGTCAGAAGCAATCAAAAGCGCATATCTGCTAGAAGTTATTGCCCTGGAGATGGTGATTGCGAGCCGCGGCGAGATCGACGTCGAGGAGCTCTCCAGACTGACGAAAATGGCCGAGAATCTGGGCTCCAGCATCCCGCAGTCGCGCATCGTGGGCATCATCAAGGAGTGCTCCGGTCTCGTGGCCATGTTCGACGAAGACTTCCAGAGAGCCAACCACTGCTTCCAGGAAAGCTTCCGTGGTTTCAACGAGTGTGGCGACGATCGGCGCGTCGACGTGCTGATGAAGTACATCATCAGCAACCTGCTGAGCGAGAGCGAGATCGACCCGTTCCAGTCGGGCGACTTCCAGGGATTCGACCACGTGTCGGAGATCGTGAAGCTGATGGAGCTGTACCGGCACGTCCAGGAGACCGACATCGCCAAATACAATGCGCTTTTGAACGACGACGAGGAGTTCAAAAACATGATGCAGGGGAACCTTCTTGCGCAGTTCATACCGTTCGTCACAGAGCTGGTTCATGTCCGGTTTGTTCTGGGGTATCTGAAGCTCTTCAAACGTGTGAGTTTCCGCAAACTGCAGGAAAAACTTAAAATACACGAGTCGGAGCTTGAAGTGATGCTACTGAAGCTCTATGGCGAGGGCAAAATTAGCAACTACAAGCTGGACATGGTGGCAAAGACCGTCGAGCTTTGCACCGGCTCTGTTCTGGACCCACACATCAGCTGCACAGACGTTCTTGAGCGTCTGCAGCTGTTCCAGAAAGACAAACTCAACCTTCCGAGCGACGATTTGGGCGCAGATTCGCAGGAGCGGCTGCAGGAACTCTTGTCGACGAGATTCCATACGGATCCGGCCCCCAACTCGCCGACGATACACACAGAGCTGGCCAGCTCGACGGTGATATCGAGAGAGGCGCTGGAGCCGCTAATCACCACCCCACGTTCCTTCGAGTCCTCCGAGGAACTCTTCAAGGAGCTCGGAAACTACCTGGAATATATCAAGTCTGCTATTCCGTCCAAAGCTCCGGTCAAGTGCTCGATCATTGAGAGAGTGAGACTCGACAACCAGAACCAGGAGCGGGAGAAAATCAGCCAGATTGAAGAGGGCAGCAACAGAGACCACGACCACCTGATACCTGAAGTTGTGCAGTTCACGATGATGGAGAACCTTGACATGAGCAGCAGAGAACAGCCCGCCCAAGAGCTTTCGGAAGAGGAGCTCAAGGACAGAAAACTGACGAGTCTCCATGAGCTTGTTCATGAGCTCTCCTGCTACTACGACAGGGTGAAGCGCAATTTTTCAGACGGACTGTATGCGCATCGCAACTTTGGCGGAGACGTGAGCGAGTGATTACGGCTACGAAAGCCGGCTGTGCTACAAATTTTCAGGGAAAAAAATTGCAGAAAAAAGAGATCTGTGAAATGGTTCCAAAGAAGCAGACGAAGGCCGCAAAGCGGCGCAGCACACAGAACCAAAAGCGCGAGGTGGAGCCAGAAGTGAGGCAGGACTCACTGGCCCGCAACATGCTGGCTTCGCAGCCTAAGCTGACACCAAAGAGCGAAAAGAGACACGTGAAAAAGAGCCAGCTCAAGAAAGAGCTCCGAATCGCCAAGCTGTACGGAAAGAAGAAGGAAAAGGTGTACGACGAGAAGGAGCTGGACATTCCTGTGCTCAACAAGGCGATCCAGCCGGGAGTGCTGAAAAAGAAAGGCAAAAAGGGAAAGAAGTTTGTTGCCGACAACGACACCATCACGCTTAACCGGCTGATTCGCCAGATCAACGACGAGAAGGACCTCGAGAACGAGTCGAAGCTCGAGAAGGCCAAGAGGCTGGAGGAGATCAGAGAGCTGAGAAGACAGGAGATGGAGCGCAAGGAGCAGGAGAAGAAGATGAAGGTTGAGGACAAGAAGGAAGAGATCAAGCTCAAGGCGGCCACGGCGCGGTCTATCAGACGCAAGAACGCCAAGTTGGCCAAGAAGGAGATTCTGAAGCCGGAGAGCAAGAAGAGCGTTTCATTTGCATGATGTACAGTAATATATTTCGCTAATTTCAGGGCTTTATTTGGTCATCAAGTAGTGGCCGTCGAGCCGGTAGCCGTGTAGATTTTCGATGCAATCTTGCGCGTCCTCGCGTTGCTGGAACACTATTTTGGCTTTCTGTGTGTTGTCTGATTTTTCCTGCTCAAGCGAGACAGACGACAAAACGCCAAACGAGCCTGCCAGACGCACGATCTGGTCCTCGCTGGTGGCCTGCGAGATGTTTGCTGCGGTTAGAAATTCATAAGCTGGACGTACTGATGTGCACTGTAGACATGATAGCGTTTTTTTTTACCCTACCGTTTTAGGCAGCACAAACGTAGACAAAATAGTTTTAGAAGCCATGAAGGGACTGTTGGTATTTGGCCTCTTGGGAGCTGTCCGGGCGTTTGAGAACACAGCTCCGCTTGTTGTGTCGGGCCCGCACTTCAATGCCGACTTCGAGTATCTCATTCCCTCGTCCAGACTGGCAGAAGTCACGGAATTGACAGAAACCCTCTGTACCGACAGGCCTCAGGATAATATCATATATCTACAGGTCGAGGGGCTCTCGAGGCGGAATCTCGACAGGGATCTGCTCTCCAACCTGCCAGAGCCTGCAGCCATTGCTCCACACGTCCTCTATAAGTCTGCGGAAAACGTGACCGTGGCTGTCTCGTCTAAGTGCAGCTCAGCCTCCGTTGACGTTCGCGACAACGACTGGTTGGATCAGATTAGCCGTCCGGGCGTGTCTGTGATACGGCTGGACGTCTCTGACTTACCTATCCTGGAGAAAATCTCGATCGGTGCCAACCCGCAAACCGTCATAATACAAGGTGTTCCTCGGTTCCACAACACCATCTCTTTCCTAGAACAGGCCAAGAACTACGTGAAGAGGATCTCGCAGTACACAAAACGCTCGGATGCGGTCGACGAGACAGACTACGCCACGATCGAGGAGGAGCTGAATGAGGCGTTTGACGAGATCAACCAGATGATCGAGGACGAGACGGCCACCATCTACGAGCCGGGGCAAGGGACCGTCAACTACGACGCAGGGAACAGCGCCAGCGTGAGCACCGTTGTGGACGGGTCGTTGTTCGACAAATACGGCTTCTTCACGCCGGGGCTGGTGATGTGCACGTTTGTGTCGCTGTTCCTCTTCTTCATCTTTTCGGTCGCTCTTAAATGGCTCAATTCTCTCCAGGTGAGCTACAAAGCTTTCGAAAAGCCGGTCACGTTTGGCAAGAAAACACAATGATCGATTAGTATACATATGGAACTATCTTGTACGGAACCAATTTCTCGTAATCTGTCCAGGATTCGCCGTATTTCGTTCGACATTTGTGCTCATCCCGCTTCTGCCTGTGCAGCAGCAAGAAGGCAAAGTATATCACATAGAAGTATGTCAGCGGCGTGCCAAACCCTGTTGGAAGACACCAGCTCAATGCAATCAACAAATCTCCAAAATAATTTATGTGCTGGGACAGCCCCCACCATCCTTCGACCAGCAAACTTGTTCCGCGGTCTGTTTTGATACTCTTCATGTGCGGAAGCAGACCCTGGCGGAACTTGCTTTTCTGGCTGTTGGAGGAGTGGAAAATGTAGTATCCGATGACCATGATGGCCACGACACCGCTAAAGGCTGCTGGAGAGAGCTGCACAGGCCTGAGCGAGAGGTATCTTGCTTGCAGGGAGTACGTGAACGGGACCCAGCAGAGATCTCCGAATGCGAGCATGAAACCGAAACCGTCGGTGGTAATGTCCATCATGGAGAGCACGCCTTCTTCGTTGAGCACTCCGTCGAAAATGTAGAATGACTGCATCACAGCAACCAATAAGAGCGAGTTGGCCACCGTTCCGGTCTCCAGGTACTGTTTCTGGACGCACGAGAGGTCTATCAGCAGCCAGAGGAGCATTCCTGGCCGCAGCTCGCAAAATAGCTTGATGTCCCAGGGTCCTATTCTGGGGTTGAGTTCTCTGCCAATGAACCAGTCGAAAACAACGTTTTTCGAGTTGCCGCCCTCTGCAAGAATGCGCTCGTAAGTTCCTGCGCCATTGGGCCGTCTCAGAGGAAAATACGAGCAGATGTAGACAAACGTGCTGAGAATAAGAGAGAATTCCCAGGAAACGACCATCAGCCGCAGAAAATTGTCGTAGACAAACTGAAGCTCGGGGACATGGCCTCTCGTGTACCAGGCTCTTGCTGCCAAAGCTCCACAGAGCAGAAGACTCAGTTCCCTGCCGTTGATCAGGTACGTCAAGTGCGTGCCGTCACGCAGCATTGTGCCATTTTTGTAGTATCCGGGAACAATCAGATCCAGCACCGCAAGACCAAAGAACCAGACCAGGTACGCAGTCCAGCACTTGGCGCTGAAAAGCGTTTCCTTGGTGAGTTGCTCGCCCAGCAAGCTCCTGATCGTGCTGATCTGCAAATTGCACCCCTCAACAACGTAATGCTCATTGCACGCGGCATAGAGAAAGAGAACCACCAAAGGCAGGCCTAATGTCAAAATCAAGGCCCCGGGAAACCCAAAAAAGTCTTTGTGGACGGTAATTGGATTGAGCATAGTAGAGGTAGTTGACGAAAACTCGTATACGAAAAGGAAATTCGGGATCAGGTCGATCGACCCACACGAGTCAAATAATTTATTTATCTAAATTAGCTAATTATTATACCTATGACTGTGACAAAGACCGATCTCGACGGCATTCTGCCCCTTGTTGCGCGAGGCAAGGTCCGTGATATTTACCAGGTCGATGACAACACGCTGCTTTTTGTCGCTACAGACAGAATCTCCGCTTACGATGTGATTATGGAAAACGGAATCGAGGACAAGGGGAAGATCCTCACCCAATTGTCCGTTTTCTGGTTCAACTTGCTTGCTGATGTGATCCCGAACCATCTTGTCGCCTCATCCGACAAGGAGATTTTTTCCAAGCTGCCTGGACAGCTGTCGGAGCCTAAATACAAGACCCAACTGGCCGGCCGCTCGCTTCTGGTGAAAAAGCACAATCTTGTGCCATTAGAGGCCATTGTCAGAGGCTACATTACGGGAAGTGCATGGAAAGAGTACAAGAAGTCTGGAACAGTGCACGGCTTGCAAGTGAAACCGGGCCTACAAGAGAGCGAGGCATTTGAGAAGCCGATCTTCACTCCGTCGACCAAGGCCGAACAAGGCCAGCATGACGAAAACATCTCCCCAGAACAAGCTGCGCAGCTTGTGGGCAAGCAACTGTGCGCGGAGGTGGCAGAAAAGGCCGTCGCACTGTACTCCAAAGCACGTGACTACGCGCTTTCGCGAGGCATCATTCTTGCCGACACCAAGTTCGAGTTTGGTCTGAACGAGAGAAATGAGCTTGTTCTCGTCGACGAGGTGCTCACGCCCGACTCCTCGCGGTTCTGGGATGCCAAGAAGTACGAGCTCGGCCGCTCGCAGGACTCCTTCGACAAGCAGTTCCTCCGTGACTGGCTCACGTCGAACCAGCTGAACGGCAAGGAGGGCGTTTCCATGACGGACGAAATTGCCGCCAAGACTGCGGCCAAATACAAAGAGGCCTACGAGGCTCTCACGGGGAAGACCTGGGCATCATAAATACTGAAACAAATCAACTGCCCAAAAAATCTAGTTATTTTCTGTATCCGGAAGTTTGTAAATACAGTATTAGATGGACGACTTCCAGGTGTTGGAGCTGATCGGACGAGGCTCGTTCGGGTGTGTGCGCAAGGTAAGACGGATCAGCGATGGCAAGGTGTTTGTGCGCAAAGAAATATCCTATGGGGCCATGAATAGCAAGGAGAAGCACCAGCTTAGCACCGAGTTCAGGATCCTACGAGAGCTGAGACACCCCAACATAGTGCAGTATCTCCACCATGACCATGTCCAGGACGAGCACCAGGTCCACCTGTATATGGAGTACTGCGACGGAGGAGATTTATCGGTGCTGATTAAGAAGTACAAGGAGAGAAACGAATTTATACCGGAAACACTAATCTGGCAGATCTTCACCCAGGTGCTGAACGCACTTTACAAGTGCCACTACGGAACGTCGATAGAGCCCGTCAGCGATCTTTTCCAGTCGTCGCCTGAGCTCGAACCTAAACCAGTGGACCACCAGGTGATTATTCATCGCGACATCAAGCCAGACAACATTTTCCTGCTGTCGGACGGGTATTCGATCAAACTGGGCGATTTTGGTCTCGCGAAGTGGCTGCAGCACGAGAACGAGTTCGCCAAGACCTACGTGGGCACGCCGTACTACATGTCTCCCGAGGTGTTGATGGACAGACCGTACGATCCCGTCTGCGACGTGTGGTCGCTCGGGTGTGTTATGTACGAATTGTGCGCTCTACGTCCGCCTTTCCAGGCCAAGACTCACTTGGCCCTGCAGGAAAAAATCAAGGCTGGGACGTTCCAGCCGATCCCCGACCACTACTCGCATAGACTACAAATGGTCATCAACGCATGTCTGATTGTTGACCCGATGGAACGCGCTACCGTCAACCAGCTGCTGCAGGATGCCTCCTTCAAAGTGTTCAGGAAGGAGTGGGAAATGACGCAGTGGGAGAACCGGCTGCGCGAGCACGAGACAGAGCTGCTTCTCAGAGAACGCAAACTGGTCAAGTTTGAGGACGCTCTCAACGAAGAATGCAAAAACATGAACGTCAAGTTCGAAGAAATTAGAAATGGCTACAAAAATGAGTTCAATTACATGCTGGGGTTGCAACTCAACAAAGTCCTGACGGAGCTCTTTGGGAACCAGCTGTCGCCCACACTCAGGCAGCAACTTGCCAACAGAGTAGGCAAGGAGAACTATCAACAACCGGCATTCCAAAACCATAAACTCAAGGGCCCCCGCGAGCTGTACGACAGAGCCCAAAAGAGAGACGAAAAGAGACGATAGATCCGCAGCATTTCATCCACGTAAACTATCAGAAAATATCTTTATAATCTCTCAGCTTTCCATCCTTGCGAGGCACCCAGTAGTTATCTTTGTACTTCCAGTACGTCTCTCCCGTCACCGGATGCTTGGCCTGGACAAAGAAGGCAGGCTCGTATTTTTCGCCAGACAGCTCACGCCGTTTCCGGGCCGCCCTCTGTTTGTTTTCCACGCGCGTCTTTTCGGAGCTGGCCAGGTCATATTGCCCATTCTCCATTGCACGCTGGTCAGGACGCAGTCTTGTGTCTGTGCACGCAATAACTGGCAGAAGATGAGGCTGAGGCGCGTTCAACGAGGCCGCAAAGTTCGTGAGATGGAACATCATCTCTGTTCGTTCGCTGGCTTCCCAGACCAGGAACTTCGCAGCGTCAGGCTTGGTTGCATCCTTGGCATAGATCTTCGAGTTCCAGTGACCGCCAACCGTGTATTTC
The DNA here is from genome assembly GCF_019207285.1 of Ogataea haglerorum. Lineage (NCBI taxonomy): Eukaryota > Fungi > Ascomycota > Pichiomycetes > Pichiales > Pichiaceae > Ogataea > Ogataea haglerorum. The sequence continues at coordinate 592,711 of NW_025065153.1, forward strand.
AGTTTACCGTCGTGCGAGTAGATCTCCCCCTTGACCTCACCTATACTGGAAGCTCTCCAGCCTCGTTGTTTGAAATCGAAGCTCATGTAGTCGCCAGTGGTGTGGTTCCTGATTTGCATCTCCCCATAGTTGTCAATGGTTGGGTTTCCAACAATTATACCGACGACAGAGTTCCTGATCTTCTTCCACGTATACGTTTCGTGATCCACTCTCTGGCCCCTTTGGTTCACAACGCCTTTTCCGGGATACAATTCCACGTACCATGTACCAAGATGTTTGATGTCAAAAGAGCGACCCAGGAACTTGGTGTCCACGTTGGCCTCTCCGTAATAGGACCATGACGGAGATTCAGCGAGAAGGGCAGATATCGGGGGGTGATGGCTCACTTGCTCGACCAGCACCCTGTATCCCTGGTCCGGACGGGCATACTCAAAGGTTTCTCCAAGCAATGGATTAAATGGCTTGGCAATACGTCCTACCGTGGAAACGTATTCCGAAGCAGCAAACGCGGCGACGTAAATCATTCTTGTAGGAGAATCGTCGATGGAGGCGGCCTTGTCTAGAAGCGAACAGTATTCCAGCACCTCTGTACTTCTTTGCAAGAGCGAGGTTGGTTCATTGAAAACAACAGGAAGAGTCATCTTGGTCATATCCTTTCCCACCATGGACTTCAAAACACTCCACAACGAGATCTTGGGTCTATTGTCTTCCTTCTTCAGCGTGGTTCTAATCGGATCCTCGTAGCCTTTGAAAGTTTCCTCTCTATTGATCTTCTCAAGTCGTTCGAGCTGCTTGGGACTTGTCAGTTCGAAACCATTCACAACAACACGGCCTTTACTGTCTTCTTCACCACTATCTGCAACGGCCGTGGTCTCAGTTGCGTCAGTGACTTGTCCGTCAACTTTTTCTTCGTGGGCCTCGTCTTCAGCATCGAAAAACTCGTCCTCAGATTCCTCGTCCTCCGCCAAAAACTGTCTGATCTGTTCTGGGCTCTTATTTTCGACGTTGGCAGTGTTTTCGTATCCTGTGTCCTTAGACGAGACCTCCGTAACGGCATGTATGATTCCAGGATTGTTCTTTAGAGATTTTTTGATCACATGAAGCTTATCTTCGAGCTCTACAATCTTCTGCTCACGCGACTGCATCTCCAGTTCCAAACGTTTCAAAGTATTCTCCCAAATTTTGGAGATCTCTTGCTGTCTTTCAATGATCTTGCTGAACTTGCTCTCGTACTTTTTCAAAAGATCAGACTGTGTTTCTGAAAGGCTCGTTAAACTGGAAAGAATAGTCATAGCCACTTCAATCACTTGTGCCTTGGAAACGGTTTCGTCAGACTCGGCAGCAGTCAAAAACTCGCCAAAAGATTTCAGCTCTATCATCATCTGGTTCTTGCTCACTGCAAGCTCTGAGTTGTTCAGATTTGTAGCAATCATATCATCACCATCGGCAATACTGCTGTCACGGGGATTTGAATGGATACTGCTATCCTCATCCTCAATGTCAGTATCGCGTTCGTCATCAGCTACAGAACAGATCGTAGTCTTGCTGCCCAAGTCTCCACTTGATACAAGCGACCCAATCGAAGGCGAGCGGTCTTTCTTTGCAGGCAGTTTTAGATCCGCGTTCTCCTTTATTTCAGGAAGTGCAGACGCATCCTTATTTCTCTTGGTGAGCTTCGAGAGTTTGCGCATTGGTTTCTTGTACGATTTATTGTCTCTAGAAGACAGGGAGCCGGACCCTTCATCATCAGAAGACAAGGAAACTGAAGAAGCGTTGGAGAACTTTCTTTGGTGGGCGGTAATTGGCGATGGGGACTGGTCGTTGTACGATCCGCGGTTGCCAATGTTGTGTGTGCTATTCGATCGGGTGGACTCAAAGCTCTCTCTATTTCTTGTAGTCTTCTTGGCCCGTTGCTGTTCTTCCGCAGCAATGGCACGCTGCTGTCTCTCTTGGTCTTTTGCATACCGGATCGCATTTTGTAACGCCCAGACCCATCTGTTAGTCTCTATCACATGATTGGCCTTGAGGTGCCATTTGAGAGATGCCTTGTTGCCCCTGTTCTTGATGATTATCTCGAACTTGGACTTTTCAGAGCTGTCCATACGCAGCTGAGCGTTTGCAAGGTGTATCATACCGCGGCAGGAGTTATAAATATCGTTCGGTGAGGTGTAGTAGGAGAGTCTTCCTTCGGCGTCCAGAATGAACCACCTTAGTTTGTAGCCACCGGCGAAGTTGGTCCACTTCTTCAGAAACCCCTTGAACGTCGGCGGCCCTGAGTGAAGCTGTCCCCTCTGGTTCGTAGGATCGATCATGGTCTGGTGGTTGCACGATTCTTTCAACAGTTTCTTCATCGGAGACGACACAGCAGACTCAATAGGGAGTTTGCCGTTGAGGTTCCGTTTGAACGGGTCTCCCCCATGCTCCAGAATGAACTTGACCATCTGGATGTCGTCTTTCTTGATGAACTCCAGCAAAACCGTGTCGCCCGTGACGGGATCCGTTCCATTGATGTCCAGCAGGCTCTTGACCCGCGGGTTGCTCAACAGTCTATCAAGCACGTCGAATTTGCGTGCCTCAAAAGCGCTTCGCAGCTCGTTGGCCTTTATTTCGACAAACTTTGTTCGGAGGTCGGAAAGCAACTGCACCGTCTCCATATTTGAGGAGCACTCGATGGGCTGCTTCATCTGCTTGTTGACAATGCAGTCGTTGATGTCCTCCTGGCCCATCAAGAACGTGATCACATCGCTCCGAGACGAGAGCGCGGCGTAGTGCAGCGCCGTGTTCCCCTGGTCGTCCTGAGCATTGATGTCGTCCACCAGTTTCCGCTGGACGATGTATTCTATCATGGACATCGGCGCCACCTGCACGGCAAATATAAGGATCTGGCGCAACAAAAGCGATACCTGTGGGTCAGGCGGGGTGATCGCCTGACACTCGTTAAAAAGCTCCTGTAGCTTATCCTTGTCTGAGCTCCTCAGACAGTCCAGTAATTTGAGCTTGAGCAAACTGGCATTGGATGCGGTGTTCATCTCGGGTCAACTGGAAATGTGTGTGGCGTCGATCGAATACAGTTTACGGTTTTAACAAAGCTCAATTGTCCAGATATTGCGATATTTAGCAATACAGGTCTCCAGAAGGTTTTTTTCCTTCTGCGAATCTCTGCACAGCCAGGACAAGCCGCCTTGCCTCGTGCGCAAAAAGCAAGGCAAGCGGAAAGCGAAAGAAAACCTGTTTTCGGCACGTGATCACGGTCACGCCGTTGTTTTCGATAGGCACCAGATAGCTGTTTTTCCAGTGCCGTTTGCATACTGTTGCCCATTTTCCATGTCTCTGACCGCGCCGGCCCTTGTCGCGCTACTCAACAAGGAGTTCAAGCCGAATATGGAGGACGTCCTTGCCGTGTACGGCGACGTCACCATCGATAAGAAGATCAAGAACATCAAGGTCAAGGAGGTCGAGCTCGACCATGTCACCCTTGTCTTCAATCACGACGATCTGGAAGTCGAGATGCTCAAGCCTATCCCGTTCAAAGAGCATCTAGAGAGCTACGAGCAGGTTCAGAGCCAGATTCTGTCGATGGCCCGCGAGGCAGCTCCGAAGAGAAACGTCAGCCATCTCCAGGTGCGGCAGGTTTGGTATCCGCAGACGGCACCTGAGCGGATTCTGATGGTTGTGATGTCGATGATGATGGTGGCAAAGGGGTTCCCTTTCTTAATCTACGATGTGATTTTGAGCCGTGTGCTGCCCATTCCAAACGAGTGGATCCAGTCTGTCAAGCCGTACAACGATTTTGTTCTCGTGACAATCGTGGCTCTGCACGCCGTCGAGGTGGCCGTTTTCTTGGTTCCGCGCTTTTTCAAGTACAGAGTGGCCCCGGATTACCAGATCGAGTGGCTTGTGCTGACCACCATCGAGGGTTATCCTGCGATCAGGCGGTTTGACAGAATTGTGGCCGAGAGGGCGAAGCTCTGGAAGCACTACGAGGAGGGCGGCAAGCTCATTCCGGACAATAAGGAGTAGCCGCAGAGGAGCTCGTGACATTTTATTTACTGTTCGAGAGTACTTGGTCAATAAATAAATGCTCGAAAAATATTCTTCTTGCTATTTATAATGGCGTACGACCTGGTGGTGAGTACCGCTCGATTTTCTCCTTTACACTAACGCAGTCCAAATACTCGTCCTACGCGTACTTCCACGAATTGGTGCCCGTGGCCTACCACGCAGTGCTGGCCCTCACCCTGCTGAGCATTGCTGCCGTGAGTGGTCTCTATTGCGTCACGTTCCCCAACACAGGCAAGAGAAACTCGGCATTGTATGTGATTTTCGCGCTTGTCGGAGCTGTGTCTGGCGCGTTCGGAATCCTGTTTCTGTCGTCGTACGTTGGGGTGTACACGTGATCAGTTGGTTTTCTTGGTTTTGTCGGTCTTCAGTCTCCAGAATGCTGTCATTTTGTTTTTGTATGTGATATAGAACACTGGCGCATACGCAAAGAGCACGCCCTTGACCAGCACGGCTGCGCGGTCAGCCCACACGTCGTAGTCGATGTATTCTCTGTAATAGCCGTACTCGGTCTCCATGAGTCTCAGACAGATGAAGATCATCGCAGCCTCGCTCGCAGCGAGCACGGGGCTCAGCAAGCCAAACAAAATGCGCCGCAGGCTGGTGAGCCACCACACAGACCCGCCAAACGTCCGCACTTTGTAGAAATTGTACAGATGGCGCGAACAGTCCACCAGCATCGAGGACGAGATCAGAACGCTGAAGCTGATGTTTTTCGCAGACTTGGGGTAGTTCAGAATGAGAACCGTCACCAATGCCCTCGCACCGATGGATCCCAGCACTCGCCATCCAGAGGTGCGAGAAACGCCCTTCTTGGGCACTTTGCGGAAAATTGTCACGTATTCGAACCCGTCCACAAGCACACTTGTCAGGTACACGGTTAGGAAGAAGTCTGCGATGCCACCAGGCAGGAACCTTGTTCCAATGAGCGGGAAAAGGATCGCAAACCGTGCCAGTACGCAAAACGCGAGTAACGCGCGCGAACAGTCCGAGAGCAGCAGGTATCGCTGGGTATTATTATATGGCATGGAAACAGATTTTTATATTTTTATTATTTTCCATGAGACTCTTGTTCTGGCTCGCCATATTTACCGCGACGGCATTTGCTGCGTGGTCGGCCGAGGACCTTGAAATTTTCAAACTGCAGCACGAACTCGTCAAGGATACCAAGAAAGAGACCAACTTCTACGAGTATCTCGGTCTTTCGAACGGGCCCAAAGCGTCCTACGACGAGATCAACAGGGCCTACAAAAAGATGAGCCGCAAACTGCATCCCGACAAGGTCCGCAGGAAGGAGGGGATGTCGCAGAAGGCATTTGAGCGCAGGAAAAAGGCTGCCGAACAGCGGTTCCAGCGTCTCTCTCTTATCGGCTCCATTCTCAGGGGAGAGCGCAAGGAGCGCTACGATTACTACCTGAAAAACGGCTTTCCGGCCTACACGGGCACCGGCTTCGCGCTAAGTAAATTCAGGCCCGGGCCCGTGCTGGCATTGGTCGTCGTTGTCGTTCTTTTCTCGGCCGTTCACTACATCATGCTCAAGCTGAACACGCAGCAGAAACGCAAAAGGGTCGAGAGGCTGATCAACGATCTGAAGACCAAGGCGTATGGGCCGTCAATGCTGCCGGGAACGAACTTCAGCGACCAAAGAGTGGCCCATATGGATAAGCTGTTTGTAGTTAAATTTGACGGCTCTGTGTGGCTCGTGGACAAGGAACTGAAAGAGGGTGAGGACTACGTCGTCGACGAAGACGGCCGCCAGGTGTTCAGGGTGGAAGCAGAACCGAAAAATAGGAAGCAAAGACGAGCAAAGAAGGATAAAGACGAGGTGCTGCTGCGTGTCACCCCGGACGACGTGGAAGAGGTCACGTGGCGACACGCACTGGTGGTCAAGCTTGTGTTCTGGGCCGTCTCCAAGCTCAAACGGAAGCTCAAAACGGAGAACAAAGCCGACAAGGGCACAGTCAAGCGTCTTCCTAATGGCAAAGTGAAGAAAGTGAAAGGTACCGGAGAAAATGGTGAGAAAATTAAATAATTAGCCCTACACGGCGTTCATCTCATCGTCATCATAATGTACATATTATTTTCTTCTGCCCCTGTCACCTTCCTCCTCTCTCATTGGCCGTAAGTCACCGCCGTCGACGTCCTGCTCCTCGCCCTCAATGACCTCAAGTTCGTTGCGGAAGTCGTCGCTGTCGCCGTTGTCAAGCAAAATCACGTTCCGGTCGCTCATCATCGGCGTGGACGACACATCCTCGTCGTCTTCGCCCGTGACACTATCGCTGAGCTCGGCGGGATTTCCCAGTACTTTGTTGTACATTGCGTTGATCTCCTTAAGCCGCGTATTGATGAACTCGATCCAGCCGCTGAACTGTGTGCTCTCGAAGAGCTTGTCAAACAGCGAGTTGAAAATATAGAAGGACGACTTCAGATAGTACGGGTTGGTGACGTCGTTGTCATCCTTGAGCACGTCGAACGTCTGGTCTTCTCTGGTCATGCCAAAGTTCTCGACATAGTTCTGGAACTTGTGTATTTCCTCGGCTATTAGAGTCAGATGGCCCATGTAGCCAAGCTTGAAGTTGTGCTGGCTCTCGTACTCCTCAGAGTATTTGAAGCAGTAAAGAATATAGTTGGGAAGGTTGAAGAAGCCGGGGTAGTCCTCGTCGCACTCGTATTCGTTGTCGAAGGCCTCGTAGTCGCCAAAAAGCGACCAGATCAGCACTTTGTTCAAACTCAAGTTGTCGTCGTACCGGGTTTCCTCTTGGTTGGATGCCCGGTCCTCGTCCCAGTTGGCGAGTCGTCCGTTGAAAATCTGCTGCACCAGATCGAACACCACGTTGTGCATGAAATTGTTCCACGGGAATTTATGGAGCTTGAGAATTATCAGCGGAATACAGCTCGTTTGCAGAAGCCGTAGCTTGAAGAAGTTGCCAATCGACATCTCCACCGGTAGCTTGACAAACTCTTCGCCCGACGGGCTCGATACCGTCGCCGAGGAATCTTCGATCGTTATTTTTTCCATCGGCTTGGTGATGTCGTGGTTGATCGCGTCGTTCAGCGCATCCATCACCAATGACTCGGTCTTCTTCACGTCTCTCCATAAATCACGCTTATACATCAAGTAATCCAGTTTGGAAGACTTGTTCATAAGGATCATGTTCGAGCAGTGCAAGAGCTCGGCCACGAGCTCCATGACTTTAAATCGCTCATATCCGAGAGGCTCTATTTTGTCGCCCAAAGAGCTCTCCAACTCGTGCACTTTGTTCAGTCTGTAGTACTTTTCGGTGAGATAGTTGTCCTTGATCTCGTCCAAATGGATCGAAAACAGCTTCAGCATCACTCCCAAATAAATCGGGTCTCTCGAGTTTGGCAGGTTCCTGGTCATTCTCTCTGCGCCCTCGTCCTCCTCTTCCTCGTCAAAAACAACAGCCTCCACAGACTGCATCCAGTCGAACTCGTCGTAATCAGAGTTGTTCTTGCGGATCACCTCAATCACCACGGAAACAACCGTCACCAGTCCATAATGCCCGTAGTTGATGAGAACATCGAGCATTTCCAGCACGCATTTGCGCGAAACGAGTTGCCTCGTGAGGTCGTTTGGGCCAATATTCGGATTGTTGGCTCGCGCAGCAGACGCTTGTTCTGCGTCCAGAGGCTCGCCAAACTCGTTCAGCTGCTGTTGCGTGGAGTCCTCCCAGAACCCCACGTTTGAGCTGATCCCAACTATTCCGTTGAGAAGATTGCAGAGATTATCCTGGACGTGGTGCTCTAAATAGTATATTTTCACCAGTTTCAGCAAATTGAGAATTAGGTTCTGGTCCATCAGTATGTCAACCAGCCCGTTGGGATTGTACGGTTTGTCTGTGGAAATCAGTCTCACCAGAAGGTCACAGATCGTCGGCGAGTGCGGCACGAACTTCAAAAACTGGTCTGTGATCAGGGCGGATTTTTGCTGGAACCGAATAAAATTCATCAATTCGTTCATGTTGGCTGTGGCAAGACTGTCTATGAGCTTGAGGAAATTGTTGAAGAGCATCACGTTGTGGGTCTGTTTAAATGGCTGGTCATCCAGGCTGGTGCCCTCGCCGCTCGGTTCCTGCTCCGTCTCGCTCTCGTCGTCGCTGTGGACTGCTTTGCAGGGGTGGAAAAACTCCTCCACGTCGCGGTCGAAAAACCCGGACCACAGCTTTTCTAACGAACTCGAGTCGCCAAACAGGATGGGCGATACGTTGCTACTTAGTAGCAACGTGACCTCGCTGGCGGTCACAGAACGCTGCAAAGCCCGCTCGTACTTGTCCAGTTCCTTGGGTTGCTCGTCGCTCTCGACCTCGACGTTGTTCTCGCCTTCGAATATGCTGTGGCCAGGATCGCACGCCGATCGGTCCCGCGAAAGGCTAATCGACACGATAATGTACTCGATTAGCGTCTCCAGCACTTCCGGCTGCGTCATGTAGCTGATCAGTTTCTGGTTTTTGGCAAGGTTGATTTCGTCTAGGAGATTTGGCTGATCTATGAGTTTGTTGAATAGAGACACATTAAAGTGCGGGCGTTCAGTTGGCTGGCTGCTGGACTCAAGCATGGACTGCTGGAGATGATCATTTTCCTGGATGGTCTGTAGTAACCGCGATGCAGTCAGGTTGGATGGAGGAGAAGCTGGCTGGTCCACAGGCTGAGCATCCAGCGGTTTGGAACTGAGCTGCTGCTGATCCAGATCTATCTCGGCCAGGATCTTGTTTATAGTGGCATTGGAGAACGAGGAGTTGAAAAAGGGCCAAATCCCGCTCATCACGAGCTAGTTATATGTGTGATGTATAAGAGCTCCGGGAGAGCAATGGTGGCTGTGGAGATGTAGCGGAAAACCAGCGTGTAAGCGCGATGGTAATAAATAGAGAGCTGGAGTTGTTGCAGGATTCTCAGGGGGCCGGTAATGACAAATTGCCTTGATGTTATTGCCCAGTAGTTGAGATGCTAATTATTAAATCGTGAACTTGTGTGGTGCAGGGGTGGCACCATTGGGGAGAAAGTTAGCCAAAGGTTACCCGGCCACTCACAACTGAAATGCCTTTTTTTTCCGATGTTTTTTCAGACTGAAAAATTTACTATCCACTAATTAACCATGGCTTTCACCAAGGCACTGAAGACCTCTGCTTACCACTCCCGTTACCAGACTCCCTTCAGAAGAAGAGCTGAGGGAAAGACGGACTACTACGCCAGAAAGAGACTGGTCACCCAGCACAAGGCCAAGTACAACTCTCCAAAGTACAGACTGGTCGTCAGATTCACCAACAAGGACATCATCTGCCAGATCGTCTCCTCCACCTTGACCGGTGATGTTGTCTTCACCGCTGCTTACTCCCACGAACTCCCAAGGTACGGCATCACCCACGGTCTGACCAACTGGTCTGCTGCTTACGCTACCGGTTTGCTCGTCGCCAGAAGAGCCCTGCAAAAGCTCGGCCTGGACGAGACCTACCAGGGTGTCGAGGAAGTTGAAGGTGAGTACGAGCTCACTGAGGCTGTCGAGGACGGCCCAAGACCATTCAAGGTCTTCTTGGACGTTGGTCTGCAAAGAACTACCACCGGTGCTAGAGTCTTCGGCGCTCTGAAGGGTGCTTCTGACGGTGGACTGTACATTCCTCACTCCCCATCGAGATTCCCAGGCTGGGATATCGAGTCTGAGGAGCTGGACACCGAGGTTCTCAGAAAGTACATCTTTGGTGGCCACGTCGCTGAGTACATGGAGGAGCTGATGGACGACGACGAAGAGAAATACAGAACTCTGTTCAAGGGCTACATTGCCGACGACATCGATGCCGATGCCATTGAGGACCTGTACGCCGAGGCCCACGAGAAGATCAGAGAGGACCCATCGTTCAAGCCAACCGAGAAGAAGTTCACCAAGGAGCAGTATGCCGCTGAGTCGAAGAAGTACAAGCAGAGGAAGCTCACCAAGGAGGAGAGAAGAGAGAGAGTTGCTGCCAAGATTGCTGCTTTCAAGGCTGCTCAACAGTAAGTTGTGTAATGAATATATCTTCCTGGTTAAACCTATAAAATTAATTCACACCTGCCGCCCCGGCACGAGAACCATTTTGTGTTTTTGCTTATCTGCAAATTACATCATTGGAGAATAATAAAGTTCAGCATATTTCTTTGACGACAACAGTGGCAACTGCCAATCTTTGACGACTAGGTTTTTGTCCTTTCCGAAACGCTCCTTTGCTCGTCCATCTTTCACACAACTAAGCTTTTCGGCTAGGTCCGCGTGGACGCAAAGCTCCTGTTCTCCCTCATGACACAAGAAAACAAGGAAGGATCCATCCGCGATCTGGTGGGCCAGGATCAGTTCGAGAGCCCTGGCGTGTCCAATGGCGACGTCGACTGGCTGTTTCGAGGCAAGGCTGCAAAGAAGCTGTCCAGGAAAAGCAACAACATCTCCAAAGATGTCCAGAACCAGATACAACAGGCTCAGTTGCAGGCAGCCCAGCACAATCAGCAGTCTTTGTCGACGGAAAACAGCGACGGTTCTCGTTCAGTGTCGCCGCAGCCGGTGCCGCAGCTGAAATCGTCGCTGAAGACGGTTCCGCACGGGTCATGTACGCCCTCGGACTCGACGACTAAGCCCTCAGAGAGCCATGGTTCGCTTAGCCGTTCAGCCTCGAACCGATCGCGGTCGGGTTCGCTGTCAAGTCTTGTGCCGCGAGTGCGCTCTATGTCGGACTCGAAGGACAAGTCTCCGGTATCTGCAGGACCCAGAAGACAGTCGCTATTTTCGTCTATCTCGTCCAAGTTCAAGTCGCAGTCGAGCGACACATCGAGCAGTGCCGTGCAAGACCCAGGAAAAGACGCGTGCGAGGAAGACTCTAAGCGTGTATCCAGCCGAAAACCGAGCGGGTCATCATCCAGACGGCCCTCCGTGGTGGGTCCGCAGCGACCTATCGACTCCGTGGACGCCGCCAAACAACGTCTCGACAATATTCATTTTAAGCGTGTGACGTTCTCGCTCCAGGACCTTCCAGATGATCCCCAGCAGCAGATTCCTTCAAGACGACCAAGACGTGGGAATGTTTTAATTCCAGAGGACCTCAATCTCCCGCCGCCAAAGCTCTCCATAGGTATCACAGATAATCTCAACAACCAGACCAAGGACGAGCCGCCCAAGGTGGACGAAAACCTAATGAGACAGGCTTTGGAAAGACATCAGGCTGCTCTCATTGAGAGCAGGAAGCATGCGCAGGAGGCGCACCAAGCTGCTTTGAGAATAGCAAAAGAGGTGAATTCGTACAAAAAGTACCCTAAGCTGGCGAAAGACAAAGACGACGAAGACGACTGGGAGGCCAAGAAATACGACGAATTGAGGAAAGGTCTGGACATTGATACTCCGCTGCACCAACACGTCAACTACTTTGGTGAAGAGGCAGAAGAGCACACATATGAGCGTCCAGATGAGCATTCCGAGGCTGTGGACAATAAAGCTAATGATGAGCTGCCGTTGGATCTGCTGTACACTCGCTGCTGTCATTTGCGTGAGATTTTGCCGATCCCAGCTACTTTGAAGCAGCTAAAACAGAAAACAAGGCCGTTGCATGTCTTGAAGATGCTCAATCCAAAGCCGACGCTCATTGACGTCTTGTCGTTCTCAGATTTTCTAGCCATCGCACCTATCATGACGGTTATTTTTGACAATGTGACTTTAGACCACCAGATGGTGAAGATCATCCTCGTCAGTTTGTCCAAGTCAACAACTTTGGAGAAGCTATCGTTCAGAAACGTGGCTTTCGACAAGCAGGGATGGACCTGGATTTGCAAATTCCTTACAGTGAACAAGTCCATCTCGAAGCTGGATTTGAGCCAGCAGCGAATTAAGCCCGAGACTCCAATACAGTTCTACCGGTCTGAAATGGACTGGGACTTGTTTACACAGAGTCTGATCATAAAAGGCGGAATAGAGGAACTGGTGATCAATGGATGCAAGCTGTCAACAGCCCAGTTTAAGAACCTGGTCAACAACGGCTTGCGTCTGAAAACTAGAAGGCTAGGACTCGCTTCCACCAACTTGGATGTTGACAAGGCCAATATTCTGGCCGAGTGGATTTCGAGTCCTGATACTACCTGTATCGGTATTGACATCGCCGTCAATGACTTGACGTCTCAAGTCTTAGCTCCATTTGAAAAAGTGTTTGCAACAAAGATGGACAACGTGAAGCTATTCTTTTTCTCATTGAACCAAACCAATGTCACTATTGAGGATTGTGCAAAGCTAATTGAACTTTTAAGCACCTGCAAGACTTTGCGGTTCCTGGATCTCGGAAACAACCCGCAGCTGTTCCCGGGAATTTTGCCCACTCTCACTGAGTATCTGCCTAAATTTCCCGATCTCCGACGAATCCACTTCGATTTTTGCAATTTGAGTGAGGCTGCCATCATTCAGCTCTGCCTGACATTCCAAAAGTGTCCAAAGCTACTTCATGTCTCCCTGCTCGGCAACGAAAACATCAACCAGAGAACTGCTGCGTCGCTCTACATTTCTGTGAAAAATTCCAACATTTACAATCTTGACATTGATTACGATTGCCTTGGCGACGAGGTCTCTTCTAAGATTGCCTTCTATCTCATGAGAAACATGGAGAAGTTTTTGAATAAAGACCTGACACACAGCAGAGAGGAGGAAGAAGACCTCATTTTTGATGGCTCTCTCCTCACGAAGACTGCGGAAGCGCTATTGGAATCGAACCAGGCAAAGAATGCTGACGAACATCAGATCATCAGCAACGCCCTGGTGGAAAAGACTGTGAGACTTCGAAGTGAGATACACAAGACCATGAACCGTCTTTTCGAAGCAAGAGCCAACGGCAAGCTGTCGTTGGAAGGAAAGGAGACGCTGTTGCGTTTCTGTCTGCTCGACGACTCGCTGGAGAGTATTATCCATATATTTTCTGAACAAGAGCACAAAAGCGAAGATGGAGACAAAAAAGCCGCACTACCAGACGCTCCTGGCGTGCTAGCAAGACCCGAACTTATCAAGAAACTGTCGAGCCACCGCGCCAGCCAGAAGTTGCCTATGCACCGCTCGTCTTCGGACGTCATTGTGGCTGGTCCAATCGTTTCGCCAAATCAGGTTGCATTTGAGCCTGTGAACGGACCGATTTCCGAGGATGCTGCTCCGCACTCGGTCGTGGTCGACGCCAACTCCCAGCCGATTGACCATTTGACAGGTAAACCCGTCTTGATGAGAAGTGGGTCCCAAACTTCCATTCATGCCAAGGAGCTGGAAGAAGAAGAAGGTGAATTCCATAAATGGGGATTTTTCGTCCAAAAACATGACTCTGACACCTCTCTACCAGTTTCTACCGAGAAAGCACAGGATAAGCCTCAGTTGAAGGTTAGTAGTATTCCTTCGGGCACAGAACTACGGCAGGCTGTAATGAAGGCCAAGGGAATTGAAAGTGTCTCGGACCTGATTAACAAGATCAACATCGACTCGTCCAAGCTTTCCTCGATCTACGAGCCTTCATCGGGCACAGAGCAACAGACAAATCACACGGACGCCCAAACAAGCTCCGCCGTGCCCTCAATAGCAGCCTCGCCTCAGACGACAGCAATAAGTCCTCCTGTTGCTGCTGCCAAACCTCGCTCCGAGGCTTCTATCTCTGAGCACGAAGAGCCACAAAGCCCGGTCTCCGTGAACTCGATGGACACCTATTTTGTCCAGGACCACGAAGCCGATGAGGTTTACGAGAAGCTGTTGGACAACGTTGCGAAAGTGCGTTCCAACAGATCAAGTGCTTCTGAAAAATGATTATTTTTCTGTATACACGTATTTTTTAGCCTGCATTAATAAAGCACATCTCTGCACAGTAAATTGAATAATACATAATAAACCTACTCATGAGCAGTGCCAGGAAATCCCCTGGACGTAAGCGACGCAGGCTGTTCAAAAGTCTGGAGATCCCCGACAACAAGATTTATGACGGGCTACACGAGGCCGCTGTGCGACGCGCGCAGTCTGCGGCATCCGACGCAAGCGGTCCAGAAACTCGGAGTTTGCGAGCGCGATCTCGATCCGTCGACTATTCTGAACCGTACGTTGACGACAGTGGCATTGTGGAGGAATCCGATAAACCTGGCGAGAAGCTCGTCTTGAAAATCAAGTACAACGGAGACGGCGAAGTCATCCAGATGAAAAACTCACAGAAGGGCGTTTATAAGGTAGGAGAAGAAGAGCTCGAGCTTCCTTTTCGGGGACTTTTCTCGTTCGAGGATGCAAACACCTACCACACGCGGCCGACTATGGAATTCAGAGCTTTGTTTGCCAAAATGAAAACCGAAAGCGAAAGCTCCAGACATCTGCACGGAGACTTATCTTTGGTGAAAAAACTCACTAGCGAGGAAAAGCTGGCTCAGCAGGACTACGAGCTGCAGACTTCGACGGTCTCCAAATTACGCTGCGTGCACTTCCGAAACTACGAGCTAGACACCTGGTTCAAGTCGCCGTATCCGCAGCAGTACTCGTCCAACTACGTGTTGCATCTGTGCGAGTATTGCCTCAAGTATTTTTCGTCCTCCTTTTCGCTGCGACGGCACGAGAAAAAATGCCCCTACTCGCAACGGCCGCCGGGAACGGAAATCTACCGCACGTCGCGCTTAGCCATGTTCGAAATAGACGGCCGCAAAAACGTGGTATACTGCCAGAACTTGTGTCTGTTTGCCAAACTCTTCCTCAACTCGAAAACGCTCTATTACGATGTTGAGCCATTTGTGTTTTATGTTTTGTGCGAAATTGACGAGAACGGGTACCACTTTGTGGGCTATTTCTCCAAAGAGAAGCTAAACGGAACCAACTACAACCTGAGCTGCATTTTGACTCTGCCCATCTATCAGAGAAAAGGTTACGGGAATTTTCTTATAGATTTTAGTTATCTCCTATCTCGCAGAGAGTTCAGGCTTGGCACCCCGGAGAAACCGCTCAGCGATTTGGGACTCTTTAGCTATCGGAACTACTGGAAAATAGCCGTCGCGAAAGCTCTCAACTTGCTTGTGAAAGCTGGCAAGGCACACCAAATCTCGGTGGACGACATTTGCAACCTGACGGGAATGATCCACAATGACGTCATAGTCGGGCTCGAGCAGCTCAATGCCCTGGTCAGAGATCCTGAAACGGAAAAATACGGTATCTGGATAGACATGGAGCTTGTCAACAGGGTGCTCACTGAGTGGAAAGAGAAAAATTACGTGCAGATCATACCAGAGCTGTTATTGTGGAAGCCGGTGATACTGGGGCCGTCCGGAGGAATCAACACTACATCCACTATGGTCCTTACTACCGACCGCGAGAACGACGAGAAGGCCTCTATGTCGAACATTTCGCTAATCGTCAACTTTCTGCGCGACGACCTCGAGGATAATCGCGACTTGGAGATGCAGACACTGGATAAGATAAAGTCCGAAAAACTGGAGTTCAATTTTGACAGATCTGTGGTCTGCTATCCGGGGAGGAGCTTTACCAGGTCTGAGCCCGTGAGCCCCGAACGGGCTCCCAAGTCCGAGCCAGCAGACCCGGACCCTTATGGAATTGACGTTGCGCAAAGCTCATCCGATGACGAATTTGTTGATAACGCAAGTGACTCATCTGTCTGAGCAGAAAAAAAAAAAATTTAACATTTCCAGCCTATCTACCATGCTCGAGTCCCACGACACGCAGCTGTTCCGCACAACTGTTTCGGTTCTCACAATCCCCAGAGACCGATTCTGGCTGTTCAAAAGCGGTGTTCTGGAGATTTTGTATAAGCTAATTGACAGTTTGGAGGGCCTGAGCGATACTGACGAAGACAGTGGAGACGAAAAGCATCTGGTTAACTCCGTGCATTCTCTGAACATCCACAAGGACGACACCAGCGAGCAAGACTCGCTGAACTCCGAGGACGACGGACTATTTTTCCATTTGGCCTTTACCCCTGAGGAGGTCACCTTTATGTGCAGCACGAGTCTGATCCAGAAATATCTTTCCAAGCCGTTGGCTCTCAACAAACAGGCTCAATTGGGTGCAACACTGATTGAAGAGGAGTTTTTGGTTTTGCAGGTTTTGACTGACGGCACTATCATTGGCAAGAAAATCCTGGAGCTGACTGCCCCTCTTTCGGAGCAAGGAATTCCTATTTTCTTCATTTCCAACTACTTCAGCGACCTCGTGTTGATACCAGCTGCTCACCGGACGGCAGCTGTTGAGATCTTGGAAAAGGCGCAGTACACGGATACTAGCAAGCTAGAGCAGGAGACGTTCCAGCTATTTAGGTCGAGCTCGGTGAAACCCGTGCTCAACACAGACGTCAAGATTCTGCTAACGGGTGCCCGTCCTGGAGACTCTTCGCTGGTTCTGCGACAGACCGTGGAGGCTCTGTCTAGATACAATACTGAACAGAGCGGCACGAAGCACTCGTTCCTGGCATACTTTGCTCTGACCCGAACGCCTACCGAGGACATTGGGTTGCTTCTTCCCCTCGCAGATGACGAGATGGCGAAAATAAACTATTCAAAAGCCACAATCTTGGGATCGTTGCAGGACTTCTACTTCCCGTTATTCATCAACCTGAAATCGCTTCCTTTGGACCTGAAGGGCATTGTTGCCGGTGTTGCGTCGAAACTGCTGAAGCTCGGTCTGAACGAAATGAGCTACGTCAGTCTGGGGCGCTCTGCCGTTGTGCTCGTGCCAGATAACTTCCAGGATACAGTCCAGAAAATGCTGGACTCCATGTGATCGACGCGTCAGTCGACCCTGACCGGAGTTTGGAAAGAGTTTCCATCTTCTCCATTTCCCGGCCAAAATTATGCATTTCCTGAGGACGCTTTTACCGCTTCGGTCGGGCTGTATATAAGCAGCAATATCTGCTGCTGGCTGAAACACAATGCGTCGCTCAAGTCTGTGGTCTGTCCAGGATGATCAACTGCTACTTTTTCTTAAAGACAACAGGAATTACGGGTGGAAACGAATCTCTACGTACTTCAGAGGCCGCACCTCCAACGCGTGCCAGTTTAGATGGCGACGTCTGAAAGGCACTCGCTTTAAGACGTTGGAGTGTCACGAAACGAGCTTGGTTGCCAAACCGTTGAGCCGGATACGGCGTTTGGACACCCATGAGCCGGATGTCTTGCAAGCCCAAGTCAACGTCAGCATAGTCGGCTCGCGCGAGAGCCGAATTATGAAAATTAGTAGTTTATGTGAATGAGACATGTTTCGTTCCATATTTATTTATCGATAACAATTATTTAAATTTACAGTATTCCAGATCTGTATCGAATTTCATGCTCAAACCCAAACAGATAAGGCCGGGCTATATCCCCCGCTATTTTGACGTGGCTGTCAATCTGTGCGACGACATGTTCAAGGGAAGGTACAGGGACAGCGAGCATCACGTTTCGGACTCTGACTCTGTTCTTAGAAGAGCACGGCTGTTGAACGTCGACCGTATTCTTCTCACTGGCTCGTCATACCAGGAATCGCGCTGGTCGATCGACGAGGCTCGTCGTATCAACGCGATCGGCGACCTCACGCAGTATCCTCAGCTTTACACCACCGTGGGCGTGCATCCTTGCACTGTTCTTGAGTTTGAACCAGACCCGGATAATCATCTCGACAAAATTCGACGCCTGATCAAAGAAAATCTGCACGACGGGACCATCCGGGCGTTCGGGGAGATTGGTCTTGATTACGATAGACTGCACCACACGCCCATGGACAAACAGAAGCAGTACTTCGAGATGCAACTGAAGCTGGCCACCGAATTCAACCTGCCTCTTTTTCTACATATGAGGAATGCGCTCGACGACTTTCTGAGCATTCTTCTTCCCTTTATAGACGGAACCAGAGAGGACGGGTTGGCGTTGAAAAATAAAAATGTGCTTGTTCACTCGTTCACCGGAACGGAACAAGACTTGGAGAGGATCTTGCAACACCCGTCTTTTTTTATCAGTGTCAACGGCTGCTCCCTGAAGACACCGGACAACTGTGCGGTGGCGGCCAAAATTCCTTTAGACAGACTGCTGATTGAGACGGACGCTCCGTGGTGCGAGGTTCGCCGCACGCATTCTTCCTACGGCAATATCACAAAGTGTCCGAACGAGTTCTATCCGTTCGAGTATGATATTCCTCAGGAACTCTTGCCGAAGACGATTGCGAAAAAGGGCCCCAAATTGGCTCTCAACGAGTTTCTGCCGATTCCGCTCGTCAAGTCCGACAAGCTGGCGTCTTTTCTCCAATCGGAAGATAGCAAGAAACTGGTAGAGCCAATGGTTAAATCCAGAAACGAGCCGTGTCTCGTGGGCCAGATCGCCGAGATCATGGCTAAACTGAGAGAAACAGAGCCACAAATACTTATAGACTCTTGCTACCGAAACTCGCTCCGGTGGCTGGACTTATCATAGAGAACTTCGTTATTAAATACATCTACCTGAGGCATTTTATTACCAGCAAATCTATGCCATAGAATCATTTCTCTTCTTCCTCGATCTCTACCATTTTATCCTTATCCTCGTTGTCGTCTGCTTCGCCCTCACCGCCCATGACGCCCAAAGACTGGAGGATGGACGAGGTGGACGAGTCAAGGTAGATGATGTTGTTGTTGGTCGATATGTTTGATGCGGCAAGAAGTTGCTGGATCAGCATCGGAGACCCGCTAAACTCGCCCTCGAGCCCACCTTCTTCCTCGCCTTCGTCTCTGTTTCTCATACCAAGGCTGCCTCCACGCGGTTGTTCGTCGTCGCGCGCGTGCTGGAACTTCGATTCAATGTTCACCTTGTACAGATCCATGGACAGGTCGTCTGGGGACATGAGCCTGTCAACGTCCTCCACGCGGTCTCCGATCTTGGCGTACCACTCCTCCAAAGTCTGGCCTTGCAAAAGAGCAACAATGCACACACTCATGTTGTCGCAGCCGATTCCCGACCCACCAGAGCTAGGAGCAAGGCACGTGTCCATCATGGACTCGCAGATCTCCGTTAACGACTGCTTGAGCTTGATGCCCCGTCTAACAAAGTCGACCACCTGTTGCGATGTCAGACAATCCCATATTCCGTCACAGGCAAGAACAAGAAACTCGTCGTCTTTCGCAGCTTCATGAACCATAACGTCAGGATACGCGGTCACCACCTGTTCCTCAGCAGGCAGATGCGGCGACTGCTTGAACTCGAAATCTCCAATTCCTCTGGACAACGCCAAGTTCCCGTTGACACGCCCCAGATCGACGTATCCGCCGGCAGCAACGATTCTGGCCTTTTCCCCTTCATTAGTTGGCTTGTGGTCGAACGATAATGGTTTGCATTGGCCGTTGACGCTCAGGATCGTTCTGGAGTCTCCAGCATTGCCGCAATAAATCTTATCTTTGGAAATAATAACGCATGTTGCTGCACATCCTGAAGGATCTTTGGACAGTTCCTCGTCATCTAAAATGGCCACATCACATGCCAGAAATCCATCTTTGAGACTCTGTGAGTACTCTCTGGTTTGATAGCTTTTTGTGGCTTTCAAAATGTCAGGTAGCTTCTCGCCCGTAAAAAGCGCCACCTTCTCTCCTCCGTGTCCATCGTAAACACCAAAGAAGGCGACTTGCTCTTCGTCAGTCTTGCTGCCGTTCATGTTCAAAATGGTGGAATGTGAGTCCTCCATCGAAATCCGCCATCCTTGCATACATGATAACCCGTACGCAACAAAGCTGTCCCCGCCCTCCTCGGACGTCTTTTCCGTCACTGGTTGTGATAATATTTGACCCATATGTGAAGCGTGGCGTTTTACTCAAGTGACTGACGATAGTTCAAGGCTAAATAGTGTATTACCGAAATACTTTATCTTGCCATTCACTTTGTTGTTAGTCTGTTTCCTCTTTTCGCTAGAGGAAAATTTTTATCAAGCACTCCCTAAACCTTTTTCGTCGTCGCGTCGTTTTTTATTATCTTTAGATGTGGGGTCGAGCTAGAGTGGCTCTCGTATCGGTACGCCGTAAGTCTTTGAGATGCTACTCGTCAGGACCAATCGACTCCGTTGCATCGTACAGAGAGCTGGCGGACCTGCATAGGAAATTGGAGGCGCAATTTGCCAGCATCAATCTCTCCGATCTCCTCCACTGCCATCGGTACCAGCCCCATCTAAACCCCATCAAATTCAATATTAGCACCCGGAGAATAGACGTCGGCTCGTTGGTCGAGTACAGAGTCTGCCGGAGAGCCTACGGGCCTCTCAACAAGCACGAATCCTCGCGCATGGTCGACAGCTACAGTCTTGGTGTGGTGCTCTCTTCACCAAAGCCAAGATTTCTCACCCCTAACCCTCTGGAGGTCCTTTCAGCTCACGGGACAGTGGTTCATGTTGACCCCGAGGACGTCAAGTTTCGCATACACCGCTTCATAAAACCAAAGGCCATAGACACTGACCGCAGCGTCTTGCAGTACATTCTGCTGTCCACGGCACGCTACGCGACGTCTATCGTCTCGAAACTCGGCGATCATTCGCTGCTGGACACAATTTACTTGCAAACAACAAACCTATACCACCAGAAAGCCCTCAATCTGCATCATCTGGCGGCAATTGCTGTGCGTGAAATCCCGCAGCTGGTGCAGACCAACGTCCTGGACATTCCTGCTCTTTTTCTTGCCAGTCACGTTCTGATGGTCAACGACCCAGTGAGGTTCCGGTTTGCTCCACCCAAGACGACCCCGGAAGATTATCTGGAGCCTCTGTCGGTGGCGACGATGTCATATTTTGCAAACCCGCACCACCTCGCGCAGTCGCTACGCAAAATATTATCTCTGCCCGCCGAAATATTGAACGCAAACTACGGGCACCTGTTTAGCGGCGACTACGCCTTTGAGTTGTTTCAGACCCTCCGCGAGGGAACTCAGGTGTTGGAAGACCTTGTGAGCGCCATCAAGTACGCTATTGAGTATCCGCATCCGCTTCTTCTGCGACATTTGAGGAAAGTTCTGGGCCGCAGCACGAAACCCAGAGAGCTCTATGATATGCTGGTACAGTCCGAGCTGTGTCCGCCAGGATGGAATCCAGTGCTCTCCTCAGGCATTTATGGTCTTCCCAACAGTGCAGGCATTTTTTCGGAAGACCAGCTGAAGCTGCCCGCGAAAATCAAATCCGATCGTAGAGTGAACAATCCGGAGAGAACGAACAGCCAAACCAAATATAGGCTGGCCGACAGGCTTCTGTTTTCATCGGAAGACGACTCTATCAGCAGCACCACGTTCAGCTTCTACCTACCTGTGGCGACACAGGACATCAACGACCAAATGAGCGAGTTTCCAGTAGCGTTTTCGCATAATATCAATTATGCCCCGTTCTTCCCCAAGTTCAAAAGATCCGTCCGAAACCAAAAGGCCCTGCGAGTGTCTTTCAAGTACGACATGTACAAGATCGAAACTGTTGATAAGCCCGAAATCGAGATTAGCTACGAAAACATCGACGGCTACACGGACATGGTTGCAAATTATCCATCTACTGCCTTCAGTCTGTTCAGCAAGATGGACTTGGAAATGAAGGACGCAATTCAGCGGCTCTATTTTCTGCTCAAGCACAAGGAAAAATTGCGGCTGGAGAACGGCTATCTGAAGACCGAAAAGCAGGCACAGGAGTCCAGTGAGTGGTACGTGAGAAACTGCATATTTTTCTGCGACGAGCTGCTTTCTGAGTACTGTCTGAAAAACAAAATTCCAGTCATCGGTCGCGTGAGCCCCAAGCTGGCGACCAAGTCCGAGGACCGTCGCTCGTACACAGGCTTCTTCAACCTCTTCAGCCGCGATGCAAACTCGTACCAGTCGTTTGCGGACATCGGCAGGGCATACAATAAGGGAGTCGTTTCTGCGACAGACCTGGTGTGTGCTTTGCGGTACCTGGACGGCTTCCGGGTGCAAGTTCTGAGCCCGCAGAACTCCGCATACGCCGTGCTGGGTGCTCGGGCGCACGCGTCTTTTTTTTCGCCGGGATTCTTGGAGTCGTACATCAACAACGCCCAGTTGATGAACCATCTTCAGGGACGGAGGCTGTGGAACATGGAGAAGCTTCTGTTCCAATTTCTGGGAAATTTCGAGTCGCAGCTGCAAATGCACAGACGACTGCATAGATACCGCGTCCTCAGCGAGCTGGAAAACCAGCTGGAGGACGAGTTTAGCATGTTCCGGTGCATCATCAGAGAGCCACAGGTCTCCAGCCTTGTTCAGGGTTACTGTCATGATCTGGAGGTGAATGTGGAGATCCAGGTGGACGCGGACCAAAGACTCATGGTGGGCGACAGAATTTTGTGTTCGCAGATCCTAGAGCTGGACCCTTACAGCGATACAATTGTCATGAGATAGATTAGTCATTAATGCATCTAATATAGCTTTAGGTCGCCTGTGATGAGGTCCAGAACGGGCTTCGGTGCCGGCCCCAGCCCCAACACAGTTGCGGAGCCGGCCTCGACTTGAGTTCGGCCGGCGTCGTGAACAATGTACGCATTCACGTTCAGACTCATGGCCTTGGCGAAAAGAGTGTCCATCTCGTCCATGCCGGAACATTTGAGCGTAATTTTAGCCTGGCCGCGGTTGTTCCAGCGCTGCAGCAGCGGCAGGTTCTGTGCCTCCGAGCCCGGCTCGGACATCAGCCGGTAGCAGGCAACGGCAGCATGCGCGCATTGGGCAGCAATCTTGCCCTTCTGCATGCCCAGATCGGCCCGGATTACGAGGGCCATGCGACACTCGCCGGGGATCTCGTTCAGCGGCCGCGAATCTATGGCCACGCCATCCTGGTCCTCGTCGTCGCTCAGGCCCTCTGCTGAAGACGGGGTCTCTGAACTGCCAGCCGTGCTGAGCAGACTCTGGAAAGGCGACGACACAGGCGACGGCCCGTAAACAGGAGCAAGCAGCGCGCCTATGCAGCACCCAGTCACGAACGAGACGGCCGCGAGGGTCAGATACTGGGATAGATGTGGCATGGCTGAATGATCTTGGAAAAATAATTTTTTCGAGTCCTGGCCTTCCTTACACCAGCACGCTCTTCTTCTTCCTCTTCTTGTCGTTCTTGTCGGTGAACTTGCGCCAATTCGTTACTCTCTCGTCCCGCTTGCTCTCCCACGTATCGCGAATCCGCTTCTCCTCCTTCCGCTGCTCCAACTCGGCGTCTTTTTCCTTCCGCTTTTTTAACTCCTCGTTCTGCTGCTTTTTCAGCTCCACTCGCCGTATGAATTCCTCCTCAATCAGCAGCTCGCGCACCTTCGCGCGCCACGGCTCCAGAAACTCGGTTGTCGTCAGACGCTCGTCGTCAATAGTCCAGCCGTTCTCCTTGATCAGCACCTTGCGCGCGTCGGCCCACATCTGGTCCAGCCGTTTGCGCTCTTTGTCGTCCTGGAGCGCGTTCGACGCCTTTTTGAGCAGATCAAACGCCTCCACTGCGCGCGGATGGCTCGTCTTGTCCGGGTGGATCAGCAGCGACTTTTTGCGGTACAGCTTGGAGACGTCAGCGACGGAGATGCCCGGCTGCACCCCGAGCACAGAGTAGTGATCCAGCTTGCACTGGCGCAAAATGCGGTCTATTTCCCTGTCCTGGCGGTTAGTGGCGGTCGACAGCAACATACATACCCTTGCCAGCTCAGTTTCCTCGCGCTGGAGCTCGCGCTCCACATCAGTACTCATCTCGGTATAAAGATATTTTATCTACTTTCACTTACCCGGCCTCATCACATGAAAAAACACATGCCGGCCCATGTGCTACCAAATTGTTGGTGCCGTAGCACGATTGAAGCCACACTATGCAGACTACCTGTCCATTGTCCCCGGTCACCGGTCTCCAACGTCGCTGCGGTAATGGGCAGAATGGCGAAAACACGTATACACCCGTCCATCAGGACTTTCCGAATCGGGAAGGAAAAATTTTTCATTTGTTGGACAACAAAGCCAATATATAAAACCCAATTTCATCGTATAACAGTCAACTCATATTAATTGAAAATGGTTGAGTCTAGCGTTTTGGGATTCCCAAGAATCGGAGCTTTCAGAGAGCTCAAGAAGAACACGGAGGCCTACTGGGCAGGCAAGATCGGTGCTGACCAACTTCTTGCTGTTGGTAAGGAGATCAGAGAGAAGAACTGGAAGTTGCAGAAGGAAGCAGGTGTCGACATCATTCCTTCCAACGACTTCTCTTTCTACGACCAGGTTCTGGACCTGTCTGTGCTGTTCAACGTGATCCCAGAAAGATACACCAAGTTCGATCTTCCTCAATTGGACGTTTTGTTCGCCATGGGTAGAGGTCTGCAAAGAAAGGCCACCGAGACCACCAAGGCTGTCGACGTGACTGCTTTGGAGATGGTCAAGTGGTTTGACTCCAACTACCACTATGTCAGACCGACCTTCTCGCACTCCACCCAGTTCAAGTTGAACGGCCAGAAGCCAGTCGACGAGTACTTGGAGGCCAAGGCTCTGGGCATTGAGACCAGACCTGTCCTTGTTGGTCCTGTTTCCT
Source organism: Ogataea haglerorum (assembly GCF_019207285.1). Lineage (NCBI taxonomy): Eukaryota > Fungi > Ascomycota > Pichiomycetes > Pichiales > Pichiaceae > Ogataea > Ogataea haglerorum. The sequence goes on from NW_025065153.1 coordinate 617,249, forward strand.
ACCTGTATTTGGGTAAGCCAGACAAAGACTCGCTCGACCTGAAGCCAATCTCCCTGCTCGAGAAGATCCTGCCAGTCTACACCGAGATCTTGAAGAAGCTTGCTGAGGCAGGCGCCAAGGAGGTCCAGATCGACGAGCCAACTCTGGTTCTGGACCTGCCGGAGGAGGTCCAGGCCGCTTTCAAGACTGCCTACGAGACGCTGGCCAAGGCCGAGGGTCTTCCTAAGCTGATCCTGACCACCTATTTCGGTGACGTCAGACCAAACCTGTCTGCTATCAAGGGCCTGCCAGTTGCCGGTTTCCACTTCGACTTCGTCAGATGCCCAGAGCAGCTGGACGATGCGATTGCTCTTGTTTCCGACAAACAAACCCTGTCCGTTGGTATCGTTGACGGAAGAAACATCTGGAAGAACGACTACGCTCAATCCATTGAGTTCGTCAAGAAGGCTATCGAGAAGTTGGGCGCTGACAAGGTCGTTGTTTCTACCTCCTCTTCTTTGCTGCACACTCCAGTGGACCTGGAGAACGAGAAGAAGCTCGATGCCGAGATCAAGAACTGGTTCTCCTTCGCTACCCAGAAGCTGGCCGAGGTCGTCACCATCGCCAAGGCCGTTTCCGGTGAAGACGTTTCTGCTGCTCTGGAGGCCAATGCTGCTGCCATCAAGAGCAGAAAGGAGTCCGACTTGACCAACGACGAGGCCGTCAAGGCCAGAATGGCCAAGATCGACAAGTCTCTGTCCACCAGAAAGTCTCCATTCCCAGAGAGACTTGCCAAGCAGAAGGCCAAGTACAACCTGCCTCTTTTCCCAACCACAACCATCGGTTCTTTCCCACAGACCAAGGACATTAGAATTAATAGAAACAAGTTCGTCAAGGGCGAGATCACTGCTGAGCAATACGAGCAATTCATCAACTCCGAGATTGAGAAGGTCGTCAGATTCCAAGAGGAGGTCGGCCTTGACGTTCTCGTCCACGGCGAGCCAGAGAGAAACGATATGGTTCAGTACTTTGGTGAGCAATTGAAGGGCTACGCTTTCACCACCAACGGTTGGGTGCAATCCTACGGTTCCAGATACGTCAGACCGCCTATTATTGTTGGTGATGTGTCTAGACCAAAGGCTATGTCTGTCAAGGAGAGTGTCTACGCTCAGTCGCTGACCAAAAAGCCAATGAAGGGTATGTTGACCGGTCCGGTCACCTGTTTGAGATGGTCTTTCCCAAGAAACGACGTTTCGCAAAAGGTGCAAGCTTTGCAACTGTCTCTTGCTTTGAGAGACGAGGTCAACGACTTGGAAGCCGCTGGTGTTACCGTCATCCAGGTCGACGAGCCAGCCATCAGAGAGGGACTGCCACTGAGAGCCGGCCAAGAGAGATCCGACTACTTGGAGTGGGCTGCTGAATCTTTCAGAGTTGCCACCTCTGGTGTCAGAGACGACACCCAGATCCACTCTCACTTCTGCTACTCCGACCTTGATCCTAACCACATCAAGGCCTTGGACGCCGACGTTGTCTCCATTGAGTTCTCCAAGAAGGACGATCCTAAGTACATACAGGAGTTCGCCAACTATCCAAACCACATTGGTCTTGGATTGTTCGACATCCACTCGCCAAGAATTCCATCCAAGGAGGAGTTCGTGGCCAGAATTGGTGAGATCATGAAGGTGTACCCAGCCGACAAGTTCTGGGTCAACCCAGACTGTGGTCTGAAGACCAGAGGATGGGAAGAAACCAGAGCCTCTTTGACCAACATGGTGGAGGCCGCTAAAGTCTTCAGAGAAAAGTACTAAGTTTGCTGGCTTAGGAGTCTGCTGCTACCGCATACATTTATTCAACATCAATGTCTGATGAGCACCTAATGATTATGACTTCATATCTTTATTTGTACACTGGTTTTAGTTAGTTTGGTATAAATGGGATTTCAACATCGATTTTTTAGAAACGAAACTTAGAAATAATTATTTTTTTTCGTATTTCCATTTTCTACTAAATTTGTGGCAAAAAATGTCGGAAGGCCAACTCGTGGATAAGTTCAGAGAGCTCACTGGCGCTCCAGAAACTGTTGCCAGACACTTTCTGTCCCAGAACAACAACGATCTAGAGGTGAGTGCAAAATTAGCAACCTAGAGGGCTAACAATCAGGAATCAATCAACCAGTACTATCTTCATGCAACTTCAGAATCAGAGCCTAAACGGGACCATGGGCCGCAAATCAAGTCATTTTCGGATATAAAGACTCAAGACGACGACGACGAGGATACCAATTTGTTCACAGGGGGAGAGAAGTCGGGTCTGGAAGTGGAAAACCCTGATAAGAACCCATTGGGTCTTGTGGAGCAATTGATCAAGAAGGCCGAGCGAGAGGGAAGCGAGCCAGACCGCAGGCGCCCAATTGAGTCCAAGAAGAGCAAATTCACGGGAACAGGATACAAACTAGGATCAGTGGACAAGGCCGTGGAGTCACAGGTTATCGAGGATGCCAAACAGAAAGGCTTCAAAGTGCCTGAAAAGGTCACCAGAACCATCACTTTCTGGAAGGAAGGGTTCCAGGTGGGCGACGGCCAGCTTTACAGATATGATGACCCCGAGAACGCTGATTATTTAAGACAATTGAACTCTGGACGCGCGCCGTTGAGTCTTTTGAATGTGGAAATGTTCCAGGATGTTGACGTCACCGTGATCAAGAAGATGGACGAGTCGTACACCCCGCCGAAGCCGAAACAAGGTGGGTTTACTGGCCGCGGCCAGCGTCTGGGTTCTCCTGTTCCTGGCGAGCGGATACCGGAACCAGTCATTGCCGAAACAGCCCAGAAGAAGGAACAGCCTCCCGCAGAGGATTTAGGATCGGGAGATGCCAAGGTTCAGATCAGAATGGCGGACGGAACACGTTTGATCCACATGTTCAACTCTAACGACAGTGTCAGCGCTGTTTTTGACTTTGTGAGCTCCCACACCGACTCCTCCCGTGATTGGAATCTTGCCTTTGCCTTCCCAATGAAGGTCATTGAACGGGACTCGAAAACCATCAGGGAAGCTGGACTGATCAACTCTGTTGTGGTGCAAAGATGGAAGCAGTCGTGATCGTGATATATATAGCACAGCCCGAAGACATGCAAAAAATTTGTAAAATTAGTCAACAAGATTGAAAAAACAACCTTGCACAATGATCAGCCAGTCTGTTGTCCAGCCGTCATTTGACGATTTGTATGCTATTATAGAGGCGGACAGAGAGCAGTACGCCGCTGCCGAGCGGCCGAACATGTATCCCATCCACTCGTATTTTTCGGCCGACTATCTGACTCCACATCTCGCTTATTTGAAGTTGACTCGTCCTGGGGACAAAAACGCGGAGCGCACTCCCTCGTTTTTGTTTGAAAGTGCAAAGAACGGTGATCAGATTGACCGCTACTCATTCATGGGCACCAAACCACGCAAGATTATCACCACAGGGCCGTTGCACGGCCAGGAAGTTGACCCACTTATATTTCTCGAGCAGGAACTCAATAATATCCGCCAGGCACAGCTTCCTGGTGTGCCGAAGCTAAGTGGAGGAGCAATTGGCTACGTCTCGTACGACTGCATCAAGTACTTCGAGCCTAGAACCAAGCGGAATCTGAAAGATGTTTTGGAGCTTCCAGAGGCCGCATTGATGCTGTTTGACTCGATTGTCGCATTTGACAACGTTTTCCAGCGATTCCAGGTGATCAGCAATGTGACGATCAGCGACAACGACACCAAGGAAGATATTCAGAGGAAGCACGCGCAAGCCGTTGAGCAGATCCAGAAGATCAAGCAGGTGGTTACTGCTCCTGAAGACCCATCGATCTACCCGGAGCAGCCCAAAATCGTGGACAACCAAACTTTCACGTCGAACATCGGCCAAAGCGGCTACGAAGGGTTTGTGACGAAGCTGAAGGAGCACATCTTGAAAGGAGACATCATTCAGGCGGTTCCGTCGCAGAGAGTCGCGCGTCCTACGTCGCTGCACCCGTTCAATATCTACAGACACTTGAGAACGGTGAATCCGTCTCCGTACATGTTTTACATCGACTACCTCGATTTCCAGATTGTTGGAGCGTCGCCGGAGCTGCTGGTCAAAAGCGACAACAAGGACCGTGTTGTGACACATCCTATTGCTGGAACCATCCGCAGGGGCAAGACGAGAGAGGAGGATGACGAGCTGGCGCATATCTTGAAGTCGTCGCTCAAAGACCGCGCAGAGCACGTGATGCTGGTCGATCTGGCGAGAAACGACGTCAACAGAGTGTGCCAGCCGCAGTCGACAAAAGTGGACCGTCTGCTGAATGTGGAGAGGTTCTCGCACGTGATGCACCTTGTGTCGCAGGTCAGCGGCACTCTGAGAAGCGACAAGACGAGGTTCGACGCGTTCCGGTCGATTTTCCCGGCCGGCACGGTCTCCGGCGCTCCCAAGGTGCGTGCGATGGAGCTGATCGGAGAACTTGAGCGCGAAAAGCGCGGAGTGTACGCCGGAGCCGTCGGCCACTGGTCGTACGACGGAAAGACCATGGACACGTGCATTGCGCTGCGGACAATGGTAGTGAAGAACGGCGTGGCGTATCTGCAGGCCGGCGGGGGTATCGTGTACGATTCGGACCCTTACGAGGAGTACATCGAGACGATGAACAAAATGATGGCCAACAACAACACGATAGTGGAGGCGGAGCGGTTGTGGGCCGAAAAGGTTGGGAGCATATAAGTGAGACGGAGTGAAAAATGAGTGTAAAATAAATAAAATAAAATAGATATATTTCCTGATTTCGATGAGCCCGGAAGAGGTAGGTGCCCAGATCCTGCACGTACTAACTCCAGATCGACCGCGATCTGGCCGATCTCGACCTTTTGCGACAGCGGCGCGATTTTCTGGCCAGCAAGACGGAGCAGAAGTACCAAAATCAGCTGTCAGTGACGAATTCCAACATAAACGAGCTAGTCGCCAAGCTCGAAGCGCGCAAAGACAGCATGACCCGCGAGCAGCGACGACGGTTTGACGGAGCCACGCAGAGCAAGTCAGACACAGAATCAAATCTGCAACACTCCATAGCGCGCGGCGGTTCGTCTTGCTGTATTATAGTGTAATTTAGATCGGCGACTGGCAATTTAATCCTCGGGCCGAGATTTTTGCAATAAAATAGTCACATATCCAATGGATCGTGCAATCCCTTGACGGCAAAGATGCTCGCCAGTATGAGAGTTTACAGAAAGACCTCCGCAGGGCTCTTGTGAGCTCTGATTCCCGCCTTGGCGTGTCTTTGCGGTCAATGTCCGCACCAGTCAGTTTCCATGCACAGCATCGTGCAAACATGTTTTCTGCGCTGGTTCTCACGCAGCGTGCACACATCGAAGAGGATCGGGAATACGTATATGGTTGAGATCATCGTAGGCGGTCTTTTGACGCAGACGTTGCCACCAAGTTCGCAACACTTGCACTTGTCAGGATTAAGACCATCGAAACGAAGGACTGTAGCAGAGAAGACTCCAAGAAGGTCATAAAATACCGAGAGATAGCGTAGAAGGTGGCATGGACAAAATAGGTGATAAGTGCGACAAATCGAAAGCCGTGCAGAGCAGCATGTTGGCGATTTTTGGCGGCCGATGAGTTTAGCAGCTGGCCCTTTACGAAGTTCCAGCACAGCAGGTACGTTCCCAGTATGCATATTTTTGCCAGTAGCATGCTTTCCAAAAGCCCCGTGGTCTTTTCATTTTAGCTATAGTTTTCCGGAAAAAGCAGCAGCCCTGCAAAACGTACGGGAGACTGGCCACAGAAACGAGTCGCGAGGCACAATCTCCGGAAGCCACCCCAAAGCTCCGGCTGTCGCTGCGGTCTAAGCGTGAATTGGCCCCTGGGCTGTCCCAGAGGGGCTCCCTGAGAGACGCGGTTGCGCATGTGTATACTTAATAGATAGCTACAGGCATAGATTGCTTAGCGGTCCAGGTTACTTCAGACGGCCAATAATAGCCTGGATGACACACAGTAACACAGCGCCGATCCCGCGAAATTTTCTGCTCCTCCATCGCTCCAATGATGTTGGTTGCAGAGGTCAACCTCATAGCACAACCTATGAAAAAATACAATGTATTCTCGTCTTGCCGCCAAGCAGTACCACAATCTATGCAAACACCCATATGGGATACTAGTGAGTGTTGAATAGTATAGTAGCCACCAAAAGAGGCTGCCTGTCACCTCTGCAATGCCTAAAAGTACACATAGCATGATGTTTCTTCGAGAATATTTATCTACGACGTGCTCTGGGGCACCAACATGGATATACGTGAAAACTGGCACAAATAAACCAGTTAAAGCTGCGCTCAGCAAACCTGTCGTCCTTCCACGTTTGTATCCGCTCGTGGGTGCTAGAAAACAGATCCCAAGACTGCGGAGCATCCACAGGCTCCAAAATCGCAGAAGAGCCTCGTTTTGTAGGCCCTCGTACCAATAATCTATGAGCCTCTGCACATAAAGCAGCATAAACACCAACGGAACAGCCGCTGGATCGACGATCTGCGGGGAAGCGTCCTGTTTTCGCAAATAAATACCCCTGGCCTCAAAGATACAAACAGAGCGCAGAATCGGCAGACTTTCTGTACACATGGAGAGTACTTCAGAGGCCATGCAGAGGCCGTGCTTGAAAGCTTAGTGAGCAGGATGCGCAGTCCTTCCGTGAGGGAGCGGCGTTGCCAGGTTGTCTGCGGTGGCTAGGACACAGGAATGCTCAACAGACGACTGGCGCGATAAAAGATAAGATGGCACGTGATATCAGTCACATGAAGCCAGGCTGCTGAGCCATTTATCGGGCTGGTGCTCCTTTTTCTCCCTGTTCCCTCAAGAATTACCGCCACGATGCCAATTGCCACCTCCGAGAGAACGAAATAGGCATTTTGCCCTGTCGTAGAAACTGCCTAATCTGGATCCGGCGTCTGTAACGGACTGGCAGTGATCGCATATATGATTTTTTTGTTCGGGAATCATTCGCGACAGATAAGATCAGGGGGATCCTTGAGTCCTCTCGTTGAAGTTCACGTAGGGACGTAAGTAGCTTGCGATTTGGAGAGGTGCTAATGGATGGCAGCTGCTCGGGCCCAATCATCACTACTATCAGGGTGGGGGAGGGTTCCACGGGACTAAGTCCAGGAAGAATTCGAATATTTGATGGAGTATGCAAGGTAACCGTTTGCTGGCCTAATCCGGCTGTGGCAACATTATAAAAGGGACAGCGGATCCAGGTAGCATTTCATCATGACTGTTGACAAAAAGCACTATCTTTTCCAAGCTAAAGTTTCCGACAGACAACTGGAGTGTGTTGGCACGGCTAGAGACGGCCAATGGCTGGTCCTTCAGAACCCCGAAACGGGAGACAAAAAGGAGATCTACGATGCCGTTTCTGGAGCTGCCGTGTGTTCTCTGAAGCACGGCGACACAGAAATCCTGTCCCAAATGAACGACTTTGCCAAACAGTCTGCGTACACTTTCTGCACAGCCTTCTCCAACACGGCTGCAGAGGACCTTGCGGAGTTTATGTGTTCTAAGTCCGAGGGCTGCTTCAGCTCGGCGATGTTTGTTTGTTCCGGGTCGGAGGCCAACGAGCAGGCGATGAGATACGCTGTTCAGTACCATATCGAGAAGGGCGATAAGGAGAGATACAAATTCATCTCCAGAACCAACGCCTACCATGGCTACCTTGTTGGCGCTCTTTCCATTGGAGACAACCCAATGAAGCCGCTGCTCAAGAAAATGCTGCTCTCTGACGACCAGGTTCCTAAGATTTCGCGGCTCATGCCGTACAGAGACATGAAACCCGGCATGTCGGAGGAAGAGTACTGCAAGATGTTGCTGGACAACCTGGAGCAGACTTTTGTTGACAACGGGCCGGAGAAGGTTGCCGGTGTGTTTATGGAGACCGTGAGCGGCTCCTCGATCGGCAACAGCGTTCCGCCAAAGGGCTACCTGGACGGAGCCAAGGCCATGTGCGAAAAGTACGGAGCTCTGCTGATTTTGGACGAAGTCATGTGCGGTTTGGGCAGATGTGGCTACCCGTACACTTTCATGGACCCCGAGTACGGGCTTACCACGGGCGGTCCCGACCTGCTGACGTTTGGAAAAACTGTCGGCGCGGGAATTGTGCCATTGTCCGGCGTCATGGTGTCGCCCAAAATTGTCAATGCCATCAAGGAGGGATCCGGCATGGTCATGGGCTACCAAACCTACCACTCGCACTATCTGAACTGTATTGTCGGTCTGGCTGTGCAGAAAAAGATCTACAGAGACAATTTGATTGACAATGTCAGAGAAGTCGGTCTGTACACCAAGGCAGCGCTCAAGGCAGCGCTCAAGGACTGCAAGGTGGCCGGCGACGTGAGAGGTGCCGGAAACTTCATTTCTGTGGAGCTCGTCAAGGACAAGGCCACCAAGGAGTCGTTCCCATTTGAATACAACATGGCCAAAGTGCTGCAGGAGAAGACTTTCGCCCGGTCGGCGCACTTTATGTGCATCAACGGGTGCAATGGCTACGAGTACGTCGACGGCAAGGTTGTGCAGCACGGCACACATATCACGATGGCGCCGGCATTTGGCTATTCCAAGGAGGACGCCGACTTCATTGTCAAGGTGCTTGCCGAAACATTCTTCGAGATTGAGAAAGAGTATTTATAGTATTAGTAATCGCTACCTTTCGTTTTTGGAAATACCCGATTTTGCTTATAATATAAATAGGCCTCGTCTCGCGGCCTGAGAAAAAAATAAAAATGTCTGTTCTTGTCACAGGAGCCACAGGCTTCATTGCCCTCCATGTCGTCGACAAACTGCTTGCCAGAGGATACACCGTGATCGGCACGGCCAGATCAGAGGAAAGATACGCTCCGTTCCTCGCAGAGTTCCGGAAGAAGTACCCTGACGGCAAGCTGTCGTTTGAGATTGTGCCAGACATTGGCACGGACGACGCCTTTGATCACGTGCTCCAGGCTCATCCCGAGGTTACCAAGGTGCTCCACACAGCCTCACCTTTTTCTTACGGCCTAAACAAGCCGTTTGAGGAGGCGTACCTGACTCCTGCCGTCAACGGCACGCTCAACATCCTCAAAGCCACCAAGAAATACGCCCCTCAGGTCACCCACGTTGTGGTTACGTCTTCGTTTGCCGCGGTGAAAAAAAACGGCGACGAGCTCTACACCCACGTCCACACCAAGGACTCGTGGAACCCGGTGACCTGGGACGACGTCGACAACGAGACTGTTGCGTACGTTGCGTCCAAGATCTCGGCCGAAAAGGCTGCAAGAAAATTCGTCGAGGACGAAAAACCGGGCTTCAGTCTGTCGACTGTCAACCCGCCTCTTGTGGTGGGTCCTCAGTTGTTTGACATTGCCGTCAACGAGACGCTCAACACCTCGAACCAGTACATTGTCGACATTGCGAAATTGACCGATAAGAATGGAGAAGTTACCAAAATCAGCTCGTTGGCCGTCGACGTGAGAGACGTTGCCGAGTTCCACGTGCTACCTTTGGAGAAAGAGGCCATTAGAAACCAGAGAAATTTCATTGCGTCGTCCAACTTCTACCCTGGCGAGGTTGCTGCTATCATCAAGAAGAACTTCCCGCAGTATGCCGACAAAGTGCTGGACCTGGACGACCTGCCAAAGAAGGAGATCAAGTACGACCTGGCCTCGGTTGTCGAGCCGCTGGGAGGCTACAACTTCATCCCTCTGGAGAAGTCTGTCGTCGACACGTTGACCCAGTACTTCAAGAAGTATCCGTTGTAAGTGTATAGAAGTGATTGATTATGCAATCGTCGGACATGCCGCTTGCGGCCTTGGTATGCAGGTGCGAGGTGTGCACCTTATCGTAGGTAGCTTAAAACAGCTTGCTCGCTGAAAAAGTTTCTCACCCAAAATGCAAAAAGTTACGTGGGAAGAAGTCGGAGCCGCTCCAAACGCCATTCTGTCGCCAGCGTACAAGAGCAATGGCCATGTGTTCACCTCTGGAAGTGTCGGGTTCGCTCCAGACGGCACGGTTCCTGAGGACGTCGCGGTGCAGACCAAGTACGCCATCGAGGCCCTAGAGAAGGTGCTGAAGAGTTCTGGCTCGTCGCTCGACAAGGTGCTCAAGGTTCTGCTGTTCATTGCCAACCCGCTCGATGCCCCAGCGGTCAATGCCGTTTACAAGGAGTACTTCAAGCACCAGCCAGCCAGATCGTGTGTCGTTGTCCAATTCCCCGACGCCAGACTCAAGGTTGAGTTGGAGTGTGTTGCTGTGTATGAGTAGAGATGAACTAATGGAGCTGATCGATGAAAGCTGAGTTGTAGATTGGAAGTTGCTAGCGAGCCTGGATTTATATAATTTTTGCAGAGCAAACTTTTGTACGAGGGAGCCGGAGTGAGCTTGCAGCCCCGGGAGAGCGATGTGGCTGGACGAGCAAAATATGATAGCGGTGGAAAAGAGGGCGTAATACTAACCCTTGGTCAGTCCATTCATATCCCGCGAGCAAATAGTTACTCGTTATACAATACCATCGAAGCACCATCGTATCTGGCACATTCCTGCTCTCTACTCTAGGCCAAGTTCAGTTAAAAGCTCGACAATGCGAGCAATGCTTTTGGGCTGGTAACTCTTGCTCTTTTTGTGCGGCCATTGGAGAGCCGTTTGACTTTTGTAGCATCTTCCTGAGTCAGTAAGCTTGCCCAGCTTTGAAAGCCACGTGCCTTACACCATAGTTATGTCCACCAGGGACAGAGAGTTCCTGCCAAGGGTTTCGCGTAGGATATCGTGGGATAGACTGTCTAGAAGAGTTCAAAGCGGCGCGTCCTAGTCATAACCAAAATCATTAAGCCTGAAGAGACAATTTGAGTGGGGACCACAGTTTCAGTGGCCAGCGTCACACAATCACTCTGCAGGCCAAGCTTCTCAATTGACACGATACTCTGCTAGGTCAGTTTCCGTGCAGCTGTAGCAGAAAGAACCCAGATCCACGGCAGCATTCCGTAAGCCTGTGGTTAGCACGCATTCCATGGCCATTCATAGCACCTTTCTCAATCTACTCCCCTGCAACCGCATAAAAAAAGATATTATATCACTGCCCGCGCCTCACGGGGCCCATGGAAGGCCAGCTGAGGAATCTTCAGTACTGTGCCTATGCATACATACAAATGGTCTCATTCACTTCTGCTCCTTTGTGAGCCCGTACGTCGGGAACATAACGCTGAGTCTATAATCCTCATACATCTTCAAATGCTCCGGGTCGTTGATAAAGATCTGCCCAAAAAAGTCCTCGCAAACACTCTGGTTCATGCCCACCACCAAGAGCATGCCCCCTTTATCGAGGTACTCCTTGTCCACGGATTCGTAGCCGCCTCTGTCTTCGTTCAGTACAAGCTCCACGGCGTTGTTACCGGCCTGGCAGCCCTGTCTGTAGGCCCATCCGGCAGTCTTGACGAGCGGCAGGTCCACCAAGTCACCGACCGCGAAAATATTGCCCAGTACGTCGCCCGCGTCGGTCTTCACCTCGTACTGATGCGTCACGAGGATGTCACCATTCGGAGCGAACACGTTCGGATAGCTTTTCGCCAAAAACTCCACATTGTTCTTCTTGTAGTTGCACCAGAACGTCAGGTCGCTCGTGATGGTTCTGCCGTCGGTGGTCACCAGAACACCGTCTTCTTGCTCCGCCTTGATTCTCGTGTTGAGCAGCACCTCAACTCCGAGATTTTTGAGGAATTCGAGAGCCTGCTGCTTGAACTGGTCGCAAACCAGACGCTCTGGTGGCAAAGTAGCGTGCGGATGGACCAGCACCACCTCTTTTTCCGGAAACTGGTGCTTGATCTCGCCGGCAAGCTCGATTCCCAGGGCGCCGCCGCCAATAACCACTGTTTTTTGCGCATTTTTGATCTGCTCCGTGGAGTCCGCCATCTCTGTCCGGAGCTCCTCTGCCGTCGACGAGAGCGGGTCCAGCGGCCAGTTTCTCGTCCGGCCGCTCGCAATAATAACGCTGTCGTACGGAATCTCCACCTCCTCGGCCGGCTTCGTTGGCCTGTACCTCTCCGGCAGCCGGCCCTTGTCGAGCTTCCCGATCCTCACCTTGGCAACGTTGTTCGCGAGCTCGGTCACATGACCCTGGACAAAGTGCAGCTTCAAGTTGGGGTTGTACTTGAGCTCCTCCGCAGCGATGCCGAGGTGCGGCTTGTCGGCGTTCTCGCTCCTCAGCACCTTTTTCGTGTCAAACTGCATCCCCTCCTGGAGCCTGATGGTGTCCCAGTACACGTTGGCGCGCTCAAACGAGACGAACGACTCGGCAGCAAACTCGGGATCAAGCACCGCCTTGGGGATGCCGAGGATATTGAGGATGCCGAGCTTTGGCTCGACCAGCGTGACGTCCAGCTGCTGTGTCAGGCTCTGGGCCTTTTTGATGATACTTTTCAGGGCTCCAAGGCCCCCAAACGACCCTCCAATGATCAGGATACGAGACATGGCGAACAGTGACGATCGCGCTCGTTTTTACATCATTTTTTGCAAGGTCCCGATATTTCCGCCCGAGGTTATCGCCGACCTAAAGCCGACGGACGTAGAACGGTCCGTGCCTGACGGGCCCTGCGTCCAGGATCCACGGCACTGCCTACGCTGCCAGCATAATATATTTTTACTTACGCCACGCATGCAGAACGGAGGAGTTCGGCGTCGTCGCCTTTATGCATGTCGGCAATTAATATCTAAGCCCATGTATCGTGTCAGTTTTCTGTGTGGGGAAGCGCGCCAAATATTTCCTAATCCATGCCTTTCAGCTTCCCCATATATAGGCCTCCGTGCCCCCATCGAAGCGCATACTCCCCATGACTTACCACAGCTTCCCTAACCCATCCCTTCAGGTCACCAAGGACCACACCCTCGAGATCAAAGAGGCTCCCGTCGAGCGGCCCGGTGCAGGCGAGGCCCTCGTCCACATCAAGGCCACCGGCATCTGTGGTTCGGACGTGCATTTTTGGAGGCACGGACAAATTGGCGAGCTCAAGGTCCTCGGAAACTGTGTTCTGGGACACGAGGCTGCCGGCGAGGTCGTTGAGGTCGGCGAGGGCGTCACGAGCGTGAAAGTCGGCGACAGAGTGGCCATCGAGCCGCAGATGCCGTGCGGCAAATGTTTCCTGTGTCTCCAGGGAGACTACAATCTGTGCGAGGAGGTCGACTTTCTGTCCGTCTATCCGTGCCACGGCACCATGCAGCGGTTCAGAAAGACCAAGGCCACGACGCTGTTCAAGATCCCGGACAGCATGACGTTTGAGGAAGGTGCTCTGTGCGAGCCGCTCAGCGTGGCGTACCACGGCATCGAGCGCGCAGAGCTCGAGCTGGGCCGTGGAGCCATGATCTGCGGCGCGGGGCCGATCGGCCTTGCGACGCTCGTGCTGGCAAACGCGAGCGGAGCGGCTCCGCTTGCGATCTCCGACCTGTCGGCAGAACGTCTTGCTTTCGCGAAGAAGCTCGTGCCAAGAGTCCAAACGTACCAGGTCGACCCGAAGCTGAGTCCGCAGCAAAACGCGATCGGCATTCGGAAACTTTTCGGGCCAGCAGAGGAGGACGCGCCGCCAAGAGTGCTGGAGTGCACGGGCACGGAAAACAGTATTGTCACAGGAGCCTACGTTGTGAGACGGAGCGGCACGCTGATGGTGATTGGCGTCGGCAGAGACATCATCAACAACTTCCCGTTTATGCATCTGTCTCTGGGAGAGGTGGACGTCAAGTTTATCAACAGATACCACCAGTCGTGGCCTGCGGTGATCAGACTGATCAGCGACGGCATAGTCAACGTGCAGCAGTTTGTGACGCACCGGTTCCCGCTTGAGAAGGCGGACGAGGCGATCAGGCTCTCGAGCGACCCGAAGAACGGCAGCATCAAGGTGATCATCGAGGACCAGCTCCGGGTGCTGTAGCGCCAAACGGTCGAAATGGAGGAATAGTACCCGGCGTGCTCTCAGTAACTAGCCACGTGAGAATTGTGGCTGGAATAAATCTGCCTCCGTACTGCACTCGTAGCGGCAGGGCCAAACCGTGCTTTCACCGGTGCCTCTGCCAGAATTGGCCTTGGGACACTGGGCTCTGCCGAGGCAGAAGGTGGCGTCATCGGCAGACTGAGTTCATCACAGCAGCCTCGAGCAGCACTCTGGGGAACGAACTGCTGGTTGCGCAGCTGGACGTGCAGAAACAGGAACTGGTGCGACAGTGCGTGCTGTCGCTGCTGCAGGAATTCTCTGAGAGCGACGTTCCGGTCAGCAACGCAGTACCGCTCTTGCAGCGGACCACGGAGGACGGTCGATCCGTCCGAACAGCACTCCAAAAACGCGATCTACTGCGCTCCCGGGATGCAGTAAGCGGCTTTGTGCGGAAACGGAAAGTAGAGCGTGCCGTCCTGGGCGCAGGGACGGAGAACGCAGTTTGCGGGACACGAGACGTGCGGTCGGAGCCGCCGAGTTCGTAGCCCAGAACCTGCCGGAGAATCTGTCTGCACCCGAAGAAAACCCGCCCAACGCGACCGCAGAGACCAATTGCGCATCTATCAACCTTAGCTAGCATGTCAAATATTGCAGATTTCATAACTGCTTATCTAAGATCAAAAAGCTTATCAATTTCCAGTATTTCCGACATACTTCCACATGAGAGTCACTGTGGCCTGTGCTGGATGCCGCCTGAAAAAGATCAAGTGTATCCACAATGGCTGCGCGCCGTGCCAGAATTGCCAAACACGCAACGGCCGCGACGAGTGCCGGCTGTTCACCACGCAGGAGTTTCGCAAATACAAGCGGGCCAACACGGTGCTGCTCAAGATCGACAGCGGCAAAATGGAGCTGTCAGAGAGCCTGGTGAACACGTGTATTGAGATCACCGTGCAGAACCACCCGGAACTGGTGTTTCTGTATTTTCCCGCGAACATCAACCTGTTCCGGCTGCTCGACCCGGTGGTGTGCCTCGGTCTGTGTGCCCTGAGCTCGCCGTTTCTCGACAAAACCCCCGCAAACTCAGAGTTTATCGCCGCGTTCGAGACCAAGCTGCTCCAGAAACTTGACGACAGGGTCAGCATGGACTACCTGGTGCTGCTGCAGGCAAGCGTCATATGGCTGCTGCTCAGCTGGCAGACCGGAAAAACCAATAAAGGATACCTGTTTGGCGGGTTTGCCGACCGCGTGTACACGTCGCTGACCAAGCAGAAGAACACCAGCGGCTCGCTGATCGAGCAGGAGTTCTATATTCGCAGCATCTGGGCATACCAGTTGACGTGTCTGTCGCTGCGCGAGGGATACACGGACGGTCGCGCCAGACTGACGAGATATAGACTCCCGATGCCGAATAAGGACCTTCTCTTTGGCCACATGGGGCCGGCCAGGTACCTCGGCGACATAAATCTCAGCCAGACGTCCGAGCTGGTCTATCTGTTTGTGTACACCACGGACATTTGGACAGACTGCAATACGTGGATTTTTAAGGGCGGCCGCAACCACTACAGAGAGGCGCCGTGGGACCCGGCAAGCAAGTGGCACAGCCTTAACATGCGAATAGAGTCGCTGGAGGTGCAGCTGGGGCCGAAGGAGAAGTTCTCGCTGTCGAACCTCGAGGCCCACTTTTCTCTAGGCGAGGGAACCATCTTCTGCTACCTGCATCTGGGGATACTGATTTCCAAGATCCTAATTCGCCGCAACTACTTTCCGTTTGTTCCCCTCGACGATACCGGGCCCAAGGGCCCGCAGCCGCTGCCCAAAGAGCTCTGCGGCGCGCCAAAGGGCTGGTGGCGGGAAAACGCGCACCTAGTTTTTGACTGCAGCCGCATGATAGCCACCATTTTCGACGAGCTGCAAAAACGACGGAAGCTGTTCTGCAACTCGTACTCGGGCTACTGCGGCCTCACGGCAGCCTCCATGCTCATTTACGCGCACAACTTCCCCTCCTACGACCCCACTTTCCACGACGCAGACCTGTACTACCAGTACTGCGTGAACTTTCTCAAATTCTACAAAGCGCGCTGGGAGCTGGGCTCCTATTACTACGATTTTCTGCAGCAGACGCGGCGCATGCTGGAGGCCGCGGCAAACAACAAGATCGAGATCGCCAGCATCTCGGCGTTCGAACACATGAAGGACGAGCTGATCGAGGTGGCCAACGTGGCGGCTCCGCTGCCCAAGACCGACCGACTGAACATCGAGAGTCTGCTGCGCTCGCCCAAAATGCCCAACTCGCCGGCCGAGGATGTTGACTGGCTCAGCACAAACATGGCCTGGGACTTTGGCTGGTCGAACCTGGGAGCGCCTTTTACCGACTATATGTGCTAATCAGATTATATTGGGGACGTGCACGAAAACGAGGTGGCCGGAGTAGTCGCGAAAATGGCCTTCATGTACTCAATAGACCCATAGATACCCAGGCCGGCAAAGGAGAGCGACGCAAGCGTCAGACAAACGTAGAAGACTGTGATCCAGCCGTGCTTCCGGAAGCCGTTCCTGAAAAACACCGCGAACGGCCGCTCGTAGCCGGTGGCCTCCATGGTGGCCTCGTTGTAGTCCTCAATGAGCTCGGCGTTGGTCTTCATGAACGCCGCCCAGATGTAGAACCAGAACGGGATCACGTACGTCAGCGGGATCATCGTCAGCGCAGACGTGAACGCCGAGATGGAAGCCACGTTCGGAACGCCGGTCGCCACAATGTAGATGATCAGCCAGACGACGGCTGTGGCCAGGTACCACAGCAGCTGGCCCCTCCTGCTGCGGATGTCGAGGTCGGGGAATATCCGCGGCAGGTAGTTCTTGTAGACGATCTTGGTGTTCACGTGACCGTAGAACACAGCCTGGAACACACCCACGAGGAACGTGACCACCGCGAGACCCTTGAGGGCCGTCGTGTCGGAGAGGCCGAAGACGGACGGCGAGTTTGAGAACTGGCCCTGTTTTGCGTACACGTAGTTGCCGTAGATGAGGTAGACGCACACGATGGCGCTCTGGGCGGCGACCATGGACTTCCAGAAGTCCCAGGGTCTCTTCATCTCCGAGATGATTTCCGGGAACACCACAGAGCCGGCGAAAACGTACGAGATGTTGGAGACCGCCACGAGCTTGTTGACGAGCGACTGTGGGGCCACCACGTACGTCACGATGGTGTCTTTGTCGAGGCCGAGCAGGTGCTTTGCGTTGGCCCAGTTTGGCTCCCCAAAGTAGCCCATCTGCACGAACAGGTTCACGTAGTTGATGGCAGACACGGCGAGACAGAACTTCCCGATGTTGCTGAACGTTTTCAGGCTTGAGATAACCCCGAGGGCAACACACAGAGCAATCAGCAGGCCTGTCCAGCAGTACCTCGCATCTTGCAGAATGACCATCGACTCGAGCGAGCTGATTGCTATGTTTGCGCCCGTGAGCAGCATGGCGATGACCTGGAGAAAGATGACGATCTGCGCCCATGTCTCGCCGCCGAGGATCTTGGCAATCTCGGAAAAAGACTTGACCGGGTACTCTGGCGAGTCGAACAGAAGAAACAGCCACCAGCAGATTCCACCGGCTATCAGAGTGAGGAAGAAACACACCACCAGGATCAGGTTTCCGGGAACGTACCCCACAAGCGAGTACGAGTTGGGGATGAGCGTGGCTCCCATGATTTCCGAGGTGAGCAGGCCGGCACAGGCCAGCCAGTGCGACGACCGGATCGCCAGCCTTTCATTCTTCCACGTCTGGTACGTGTCAGTCTTGGCCCTGAGCGACTTGATGTGGAGCGTGCTGTGCACCCAGTCGTGCCACCAGCCTATCGAGGACTCTGAACGCACTTCCTGGTACTGCTTTTCCAGCGATCTTTGGGCATAAAATAGTCTCGCTGCGACAGATGGCTCGCCCAGAACCAGCTCCTCAGAGTGAGTACTGTGGTACTCGACGTCGACAGTGACTTTAGCTTCTTTCATTGGGTGTAGGACGGACTGACCGTGAAACTTATATCCTTTATTTTTGCCCCAAGATAAGCAACATGCAACCGTTATCAGCTTATCTGGGATTTTGTATGCATTTTCAAAAATCGGCTACACATTCGCGGATGCACCAAGCAACTAATTAACGTCAATTGTCTCTTATCAGCTTGAACATGGTTCTTGCTTGCGCAGCAACCACACCACTGTTCCTCTCAAAGACTGTGGTCGTCCGGAGCCACTCCTGATAAAGTGGTTGCATTCGCAGCTATCCAGCAGATGTCGCCGACAATCACGCTGTGGAAGAGGTCCGCGCCATCGCCTTGGCCTTTGTATCCAGCGTTTGGTCTGCAGTGACGATGCATGAGTTCGGCCCGAGTTTGCAAGTTTTCCCGATGATAATCTCTCGGAAGCACCGCAATGGCGTTGATGTAGAGTCTGCCACCGGCAGCGATGTTAACGTCGCAAACGCAGCTGAAGGGTTGACTTGAGCGGATTGGAATGGTGGCCTGGAGAAGCTTTGTTCGTGCTATGCTGGCACTTCTGAGCTCTTGGGGAGTTCTAGTCGACCAGGCTCATTTGCTGATGGCAGCGCTTGGTGCTAGACTCAAGGCGAGCTTCTTGGCCGGCTCGACGATAGAATGGCAAACGGTGCCAGAGCTATTTCTGTCATTTTCTGGTGTGTTGGATACGGTTTGGGCACTTTTACGTGCCCGATGTACGTGCTCACGGTTGAGCATCTTCGAGATTGACCGTACAGCTAACTAATTACGTTCACCGCCGCACATGATCTCACTAGCCACACTTCTCAGCCACCACCACCCCCACTAGCTGGAGAAGGCAGAGCGGGCAAAAATAATCTACCCCACCACCGCCGACATTATATAATCCTCGCCAGATCTCCGTTGCAGCAAAATGGTTGCTGAAAAAATTAGCTGGGACTCCATCCAGGGCAAGGAACATCCGGTGCTCTCGCCGGGCTTTGTGAGCAACGGCCACGTGTTCACGTCGGGCATTATTGGCTCGAACTACGCCACCGGCGAAACCCCAGAAAAGGTCGAGGATCAGGTGCACCTGGCCATCAAAAACCTCGAGAACGTGCTCAGGGCTGCCGGCTCCTCTCTCGACAAGGTGTTCAAGGTGACCATGTTCATCTCCCACGCAGAGTACTCCAAAGTCGTCAACGAGATCTACGGCCAGTATTTCCCGCAAAAACCGGCCAGAAGCTGTGTCGTGGTTGCATTTATGGATGCAGCTATTAAATACGAGCTGGAAGCAGTGGCCACACTAGATTAATAAAATACTTAGAACATCCATCTGTAGTTTGGGTTCGAAGGGCCTTCGGCAAGCAAGTACGTGGGGACGTCTCTGTACGTCCAGGAGACGCCCTGCGCCCTGTTTCGGCGACGATTGTCCACCACCATGAAGACCAAAATACTGGCCACCACGATGATAGCAGCACCGCCAAACCCGGCCGTGATACCCAGAGCGGGCACATATTTCGGCGCGTCCTTTGCGCGGAAGATGTTGGTCGAGATCAGCCCCGCCGCGTTTGCCAGCGGCACGCCGACGGCAGAGATCACCACTCTTCTGTTCTCGTTCGGCGTATTGTTGTTGTACCAGGTCGAAGTGAGCACCGACGAAGCGGACGAGCCGGTAGTCATCAGGAAACACGAGAAGTATGCGACGCCAATGTGTGCCTGCGTGTCGATGCAACCAAACACGACGAATCCGATCAGCGTGGAGGCCACGGCCAGGATGATGAAAACGGACCGCACGCGCAGCAGGTCCGAAGCAAAGCACCAGAAAATCAGAGCCACGGCGCCCCACACGTTAGGCGCAACCGTGTACAGGTTTGTCATGACAGCGCCCTTGCCGAGCGACTGAATGATCTGCGGGAACCAGTTGTTGATGGAGTTGAGCGGCACTCCGATGAAGATCTCTTCAAACATCCACGCTATGGCGACCGGATGCTTGAACACCTTGGCGGCGTCCCTGAGCGACACTTTCTCGGTGGACAGCGAGGACGAGTCTGTGCGGATGCGCCAGACGGCGCACTCGCGCTCTTCCTCGGTAAGAAACGCCGCTTTTTCGACCGTCCGCGGCAGGTAGAAGAACGCAAACACCGCAACAATCACGGTAGCTCCACCCTCGATCAAGAACAGAATCTGCCACCCGTGGAGTCTGTCCGTTTTAATCTGGAACACGCCGAACGCCAGCAGCCCCG
Organism: Ogataea haglerorum; assembly: GCF_019207285.1. Lineage (NCBI taxonomy): Eukaryota > Fungi > Ascomycota > Pichiomycetes > Pichiales > Pichiaceae > Ogataea > Ogataea haglerorum. Next base: position 637,397 of record NW_025065153.1, read on the forward strand.
AGAACGCGTTGGCGATGTTGGCGGCGGCGTAAAAGATCGACAGCCGTCTGGCCAGCTCGCCACGGCGGTAGAACGTACTCAGGTAGTAGATGATGCCGGGGAAAAAAGCCGACTCGCACATCCCGAGAAACCACCTCGCCGCCATGAGCGAGCCGTAGTTGAACACCGACACAGCAAGCAGCGTGATGCTGCCAAAGGTGAACATCAAGCATGGAATCACGTTGGCAGCGTTGTAGCGTTTGATCAGCAGCGAGAGCGGAAAGGCGCACAGCACAAACGGGATATAGAAGATGGAGAGCATGTTGTTCCACTGCTGGCCCTTGATGCCCAAATCCACGTCCAGCTTGTCTGTTTTCGCGTTGGAAATATTGCCCTTGTCTAGAGCATTGAACAGATACATTACCGTGATGAGCGGCAGGATCCTGATGTCAAACTTCCAGCAGATACGACGCTCCAGCTTGTGGTCTAGCACGCGCACTGGATCGCCGGGAACGGGTTCTTTGTCGTCGGTGACGCGCTGCTCAAGGGACACGACGTCAACTGTTTCGTGCAGTTTGGGATTCATGGTTGAGTGATTGCTGCCATGGTGCATCGCTATTTATAATTTACCCCGTATATGCGATTTCTTATCGAGTCCCCCACCGAGGCGTGGGGAGATAACGTTGCCAACCGCGATGGAATCAGCAGAGAGAAAAACTTGGCAGATAATAGCACTCAAGCGTATCTTGGATAGTGTGATAGAACATAGCCGAGACTTGGGTGGGGGGAAGGTCTGTCCCCTGGGCCGCCACTATTTTTTATTTTTTCCAGTGGTGCACCACCAGATGCAGCAGGCCCCAAGGAAAAGAGGCCCTCGAAAATTGGGGCTGTACGTGTGCGAGTTCCCCGGGTGTGGCAAGCAGTTTTCGCGGTCTGACCACGTGAAACGGCACGCGCGAAATCACACTTCCGAAGGCCGCTTCCGTTGCGAGGTCCCAGGATGCACCGCACAGTTTACACGGCTGGACATCAAGACTAAGCACCAGAACCGGCACTTTCGTCGGCTCGATCGGGGGAGCCAGCTGCCAGAGAGCGCCTCCGGTGAGGCTGACGGCGCGCGGCAGGAAGGCTCTCCACCCGCTGGGCAGACGGTGTCAACAGAGAGCTCAGACTCCGCTGGTAAGGAGGTGATTTCGCAGCCCACATCGCAGATCGGGCCTTTTGCCACCAACGTGGGGGACCCTGCGCTTGTTTCACCGACATTCTCGCCGTCCCGCCTGATACGCTGGATCATGCACGATCTGACAGAGGTCTCGCCCACCCACGCCGACCACCAAACCTCTCAGGGCCCGTTGTTCGCCGATTACCACCAGCTCGGTGCGGACACCGCCACAATGCTCAACGAGGTGCTGGCCATCACCCCCGAGTTCCCCAACGCCAACTACCAGACCGACGTAGACGAGAACATCCTGCTGCACATGTCGCAGCGGCTGCCGATGCTCGAAGGACATCCAGACTTTGAGGTTTCCAAGGTGCACTTCTATCTAAAACTGTACTGGCAAATGTACCATCCGCAGTACCCCATTCTCCACAGACCGTCTTTCTCCACGTTCCAGGTCCACCCGCTGCTTCTGCTGGCCATGGTGATGATCGGGGCTTCCTTTGCCAAGAAGTGCCCTATCCCGGAGGACGTGGAGCTCGGCGATCCCGACGGCCTTGCGGACTTGATCGCGTACCCGCTACGGTGGTTGATTTTCTCGTGCGACGAGGCCAAGCCCGGCTGCAGCTCGTGGGTGATCCAGAGCCTGCTCATGCTGGAGACGTACGAGATCACAAAGACGTCGCGCCGGCTGCACGAGCGAGCATGTATATACAACGGCACCAAGATCCAGCTTCTGCGCAGAAGCCCGATTTTGGGGGGCGACCCACTCAAGGGACGCAGCGCCGACCCGAGCCACTCGAACAGCTTGTGGACGACATGGATCGAGAGCGAGTCTATGAAACGCGCTGCGTGGATGTCTTTTTACATCGACACCATCCACGCAGTCGTCTACGGCCACCCAGTCAGCATTTACGACAGCCAGATAAAGCTCTCGCTGCCGTGTCCGGACGATTTGTGGGAGTACGACAACTTCGACCGGAATAACGCTCCGGCGTCTGTGATGCAGATGCCAATTTTCACCGACGCTCTTACTCGGCTGCTCCGCAACGAGCCGGTCCAAACAGGTCCTTTTGGCCGCAAAATCCTGCTTGCGGGCCTGCTCAATCTCAACATCCAGATGAGCCAGAAAGAGTCGCAGCTGACGCTGCTGGGCTGGGACTCAAAGCGCGAAAACTGGAAGGCCAGCATTGCATCAGCTTTGGACCATTGGAGAGTGCAGTTACCGCAGCGAAGCTGCTGCCATGCAGGTTCCTGTCTCTACCACGCGGACAGCGGACCGGCGCTATTGCCGCCCTCATTCCACGCCCAGGATACCAGGTGCAAATTTCCCGAATACCATTCCGCACAGATCCATCTCTGGATCACCCACTACGACTACATAGTTTACGCGGGGGCACCGAAACGGATGAACGTGCCGGTCCTGACGGAGGACTACGATGTGGTGGTGCGTCGGATCGCCAAGTGGGCGCAGTCAGCCGCGGGCGCAATCTGCGCAGTCAACTCGTACATCCTGCTCTTCGAGATGATGCTCTCGCCGGAAAACAGCACTGACCAGGTGAATTACGTCTACGAGCCGGACAAAGACCCGTTTATTTACCGGCCGAACGTGATTGTGTCGGCGACATTGTCGCTGTGGGCATATACGTTTTACAACTACGGTCCAGAGTCGCGGTTTATGTCGCCAGAATCCAAGATCGAGCTAGACGGTGACTATGCCCCCGCGATGGAGGACGCGTACGCGTACTTGCGGCGAATCCGGACAGCACTTGTCAAGGAGACCGGGATTCCGTTTCGGAAGCTTAACCAGATGGACCCAGACGAGTACAAAAAGGCCGTGGCCGAGTACGCAGCCACTCTGCCCCGAATTTCGCACATAAATTACATGGTGGGGTTGCTGCTCGCCCTTGCCGCTGGCTACAAGAATGGCAAGTGGGAAATTGGTCGTGAGTACGCGAAACTTCTCCGCAACTGCGCCCAAAGAAGCATGGGCAGCCCCGTGGTTTTCTGCATGAATATGTACGAAGATAATTAACTATGTGACGCCCCCCACAATCTATCTCCTCAGTGGTGGAGGGTATATTTATCGCAAGAAAAAAAGACCAAGCTGCCAAACTCTCAGCTCACTATATTCTCCAATGACACTGGAAAAGACACTCAAGGACGGCATCTACTCTCCGGTGCCAACATTTTTCAAAAACGACTCGGCCCAGTCTCTCGACATTGCCACGCAGCAGGAGCACGCGCGGCTGCTCTATCGCAGCGGCATCTCGGGGGTCTTGGTCGGAGGCTCCACGGGCGAAGCAGTCCACTTGCCTTTGGAAGAAAGAGCTGCCATTGTGAAGTCGATTAAAGACGCTGTTCCTGATTCCTCGTTCAAAGTCCTAGCAGGCGGTGTCGGATCTTGCGTTCCTGAGCTCTGCCACCAGGCTGCTGCCTACAAGGAAAACGGCGCCGATATGATGACCGTGCTTGTCCCTGGCTACTACGGCTCTGCAATCACTACCCAGCACGGTCTGGAGGCCTGGTTTCACGACCTGGCAGACAAGTCGCCGCTGCCAATAGTCGTGTACAACTATCCGGGGGTCCAAAACGGCATTGATCTGACGGGCGAGACATTTTCCAGGATTGGGATGCACAAGAATATTGTCGGTTGCAAGCTGACCAACTTCAACTTCCCGCTGTACACGATGCTGGGCCAGAACGACAAGCTCAAGGCGTCCGACTTCACTCCTCTCTCAGGCGTCGGACAGGTTCTTGTTCCGTCGCTTTCTGTGAATGTGAGCGGAGCAATCGACGGATTTTCCAACGTCTTCCCCAAATGTCTCCTCAGAATCATGGAACTGTACAAAGCGCGCAGATACAAGGAGGCGCTGGAGCTGCAGGACATGATCACGAGAATCAACGAGATGACGGCTGCCACCAACCTGATCGGTCTCAAGTACGCTCTCAAGTACAAGTACGGCTTGGGAGAAACCGAGCGCGGACGGCCCCCACTCAACCACTCGATGGACATGGACGTGTGGAAAAAACACCTGCCGCTATTTGAACGGCTCTCTAAAATTGAGGACTCTTTATAGCTACATACTACCATCCCCTATATGGCACCCAAATATCCACCACCGTGTTGCCGTCCTCAACAACGTAGTACCATGGATACGACGCTGCTGTGATACAGCTGTGCTGCGGGATAATGCTGACAACGGTGCCTATAGGAATCAGCTTCGTGTCTTTCTCGTCCACAGGCGTCAGGATCCCGTGCTCCTGGCTGAGCCGTCCAACAGCCCAGTTTTCGTACCCTGGCGGAGACACGATTTTTCCAAACCCAGGCAGCGGGCCAGACTCGCGTGCTAGCGCTATGACGCCCGCGTTGATCAGTTGCTCGCCGGGAGCCTTGGAGCCTCTTCCGGGGTAGGCAGAGACTACCTCAGCGATAACCTTGCAAGCAACATCAGAGACCTCGATGCAGCCTGTGGCCAGCTGCTGCAGGTCGCAGAATGGATAATTTCCGGCATGGAGCTCCAGATTACCAAACAGCTGGCCCACAGTGCTGAGGTCAAACTTTTCAGCCGCGTGGGCCGTCGGAGTGGCCCCAACAGACATCTGGAGCTTCAGAGACTTGTCAAACTTGAGCGCCTCTTTGCATGCCTCGTTCACGCTCGAGATCTCAGAAATCAAGAAGGATTGGGCCTGCTCAAAGTTTTTAGAGGTATACGAGTGGCCCGCATGGCAGTAAAAGCCGTAAAGCGAGACCGTCTGGGTGGTGTCTGTCTTGAGAATTTTCTCAAGGAGCTCTCCCACTGAGCTAGGCAGAAAGCCCGCTCTGTTGGTGCCCATGTTGATTTTGATGAAGACGCTCCATTTTCTGGACAGCGAGTGTTTTTTGCTGTACGCAGCCAGAATGTCCAGCTGCTCCAGGTTGTCCACCATCAAACGCAGATTCTCTACTTTGCTGCCCAGCTCTGCAAGCTCTTCCAGACGGCTGGAAACGACCGGCAGACTGAAAAGAATGTCCTTTATCAAGCCCTTAGAGATAAGCGGCAGGAGACCCCACGCCTCTCTGAGCGTCGACACGACAATTTTGTCGGTCTTGTACTTGCCTGTGCCGAGCTGCAGTGCTGTTCCCTCGAGGGTTTTGTGAGTCTTAACGTGGGCACGGAAATCGGCGCCGAGGTTGTGCGCGTTCTCGAGCATTTTGTCCGAGTTTCTCTGGAACGTTGCCCTGTCGACCACAAAGGCAGGAGTAGGCAGGGACTCAATGCTAACACCTTTGTACGCTTTGAGCAGTTCTTCTTTGTTGGGCAGAGCGGTGAGTTCAGATGGGTATTTCATCGCGATACGTATAAGGTGAATAATTTTGTCCGTCTTTTTATCACTGCGCGCGCACCTGCGCCCCCACCGCCGCAAAATTAACTCCGCACGATAAGCGGAAATGGAAAAATAGAGGAAATATATAACAGCTCCGTCCGCTCGACATTTATCAGCCAACGTTATGTCTCCCTACTCTGTCACCCTCAATCCTGACAACTCGTGGCCCGAGCCGCTGAGCGAGCTCCCGCTCAAGATCCACCCCTCAATGGCCGGCAAACTCGACCCGCAGTACATCAAGTTCTTTGAGGAAGAACTGTGCAACAGGCCAGACATTCTTGAGACGCACAAGTTCCCGCTCGAAAAAACCAAAGCCGGTGGAAACGTGATCCCCGGGCAGGCTCCTCCTAAAGAGATGGCGCAGATCTACGATATTCAAATCCCTCGAAAATACACCTCGGCAGAGAAGCCGATCCCGGCCAGGGTATTTATCCCCCAGGGCACCAGGCCCGCCGCGGGCTGGCCATGCACGGTGTGGTACCACGGTGGCGGCTGGGTTCTTGGCGGCATCGACACGGAAAACTCGTACTGCACGCATTTGGCCGACAAGGCTGAATGTCTCGTCATCACCGTCGACTACCGACTGGCTCCCGAGTTCCCGTTCCCTGCTTGTGTTGAGGACGCGTTTGAGGCCCTGTTGTACGTGATGGACACCAAAGATCTCCCTATAGATAATACAAAAGTCTGTGTTGCCGGATCGTCTGCTGGCGGCAACCTGGCTGCCATTATGACGCATAAGTACGCCAGCTCTGCTGTGAGCGAAAAGTACCCGCCGCTGAAATTCCAGGTGTTGGTTGTCCCCGTGACAGACAACTCGGCGACGAGCGAGACACAACCGTCCTGGAGAGAAAACGAACACACTCCGCAGCTGCCTGCTGCCAAAATGCTCTGGTACCGTCAGCTGTATCTGCCTCTTGCGGGAGAGACGCTAACGACTCCTGAGTCGAGCCCGCTGTTCTACCCGGACGAGAGCTTTAAGAACGTTCCGTCGGCTTTTATTGCGGCCGCCGAGTGCGATGTGCTGCGGTCGGAGGCCGAGGCATATAACGAAAAGCTGCTAAAGAACGGTATTGACAGCAAGATTATCATTTATAAAGGGGTGCCGCACACGGCCATGGTGATGAACGCGCGGCTGCAACAGGGGGCCGACCTCGTGAGAGATACGACAGGGGCGATTAAAAATGCGTTTTATGCGTGATAATCTCGTTCCTGGTGGCAGCAGTATTTCCAGGCACCGTGAGTGAAGCAGAAACTTTGATACACAGAGACATGGTCTTAGCGAATAAACAAATAAAATGCAAATCCTAGAGATGTAAACACCTCCTGGTCAGAGCGGTGCTCGAGGATCCCTGTTTCGCACTGGAGACAGCCGTGGCAACGTCCGTCAGATTGGCGTCGGCGTCGAGGTCGATAAGCGGAGCATAATACTTGTTCAGCGTGTTGCCGCTCTTGATCTGCGCAATGTACTGCTCCTTGCACCCGTCAGTGGTGCACACGGCGGAAGCTGAGGAGCTCTTTGACATGTACTTGCTGTAGAGCTCAAATGCGGTGTTGTTGGCCTCCAACACCTGCAGCACGGTCTCCCAGAACGTTGCGTTCAGCGGACTGGTAGCCGGCCACGACGGATGGTATTCCCTGGCGGAGTACTCGAGCTGCCACTTTGGCGGCGTGTCGTTCCCTGTGGCTGCAATGTCCGCGTAGTACGTGAGCGAGTCGACCACCTCGTACGTCGTCGGGTCCACCTTGTACACTCTGTAGCCCGTGTTGAGGTCTGTGTAGGTGGTGATGGAGGGGGCCAGATACTGCACACCGACAGCAGTGCCCTGTGAGTCGTAGTTGAGAATAAATTTGTCCTCGTGGCTGTGGCCGAAGAATTGGGCCTTGATGATGTCAGAATAGTCCACCACGATGGAGTTGTACAGGTTCGACCACGGCACGATGCAGTCGGCGTCGCCCGGCGCGATGTGTCCCTGTATCCACACAGACTCGTTCCGCAGCTTGCTGTCGCTCAGCTCGTTCACCAGCCACTGCAGCTGGCCGTTTGGGTCTAGATCCGCACCGCTGTTGTACAGAACGTAGAAGTTGAAATTGTAGCAGTCCACGGTGTTAAGGTTGATGAGCTTGAGGCCGGGAGCAGGACGCACAGCATACACACCATACGAGTCTTCAAATTGCCGCACGGTAGACGCAGGCAGCCACTGCTGGAAGTAGCTGCCCAGACCGTCGAGCGCCCACTGGTTGCTGAGATTGCCAATTTCTGCCGGCTCCAGGAGGTTCACCGGGGCCGTGTCGTGGTTGCCCATTGTTCCGTACAGCGGCGACTTGATGTACTTTGCCAGCGTGCTGTAGATGCGAAAAGCTTCCATCACAGTCGTCTCGTTGTCATACCACACGTTATGAGGCGGAACGTCTCCTGTGAAGAGCGTAAAGTCCGGTGCTCCGCCAATGGTGGCCTCCAGGTTCTCGCCAAAGCTCTGCACCAGGTCCAGCGGAGCGTCGCATTGGTAAGCACCAAACCTGGTAGCGGGGGTCTTGACGGTGCTGGACTCCTGAGTGCGCGCCTCGCAGCATAGCGGGTAGTCGCAGTCTGCTTCCGAGCCAATCAAGTAGTTCGGGTCGTAGTGGATGTCGGAGATGTGCAAAATGGTTAGCAGGTCGTTGGAGCTTGCGTTGGAAGCGTAGTTGATGACCGCGTCGGAGACGGGAGACGGCGCAAAGTCCTTGGTGTGCGGCTCAAAGTCTGAACAGGTGGTGAGGAACGAATTGCAAATGAGCTCCCCACCATACCCCAGCAGAGAGTCGGACGAGCTGGTAATCATTTTAAGTATCACAGGCCCGAGCTCTGTCACCACGCCGTCGCAGACGTCTTCTTTCTCGAAACCGTGGCAGATGTCCTTGACAATTTCCAAGGCCAGGTCCTCACCGACGACGTCAACGGCAGCGTTCACTGCCACGAGGGCGGCCTGACACACTGCGCACTCGATGCTCTGGCCCGTTTCGGAGACCAGATGCTGCCAGCCAAATAGCGACGGCATGAGCAGATCCAGAGCAGAGTTTTGGTCGGAGCTCAAACTTGCTCGGGGATCGAGCTCTGCAAGGGCCAGAGCTGAGATCACTAGGGTTTGGAGAATGATTTTTGAAAGCATAGCTACAGTCGGTGCTTCTGGGGGAATTAATAGCTGTGGAGTTTTGTCCACGTGCAGTCAATGAATAGTGAATGTTGATCCTCAGGAATGGTGCTACAGTTTGGCTAAGCGAGATGGCTGTTGAGAATGGCTAGCTCGGAATGTTATTTGAGCACGTGCCTGGATCTTGCGGAAATAATATTAGTCCTTTGGTATGGGAACGTGGTGGAATGTGTTGACGTGTGTGCAGGTACATAATTGTCTCCTAGCATGCGCGCATTCAGCAGCCGGACGTTTGTGAACTGGGTACTGTAGCTGACGACATTTTGTAGACAACGGGTTCGCGTGCACTAATGCGATGTTTTAGACGAGTCGTTCGCAGACTGTATGATCTGGTGCACTTGTGTATGTTAAGCTCGCTTTTACATCCCAAGAAAGGAATTGGGAAATGACTGTAACTTGGTTAGGGTCTGGCTTTGAGTCAAGAACGTAGAATAAGGTTTTGCGTTTTACGTGGCAAATCTCGCCAAGCATGTACACCAGCAGACGTTGAAAAAGAACAAAATTAATATAATAAAAAAATTAAATTTACCGTATTCCCAATATGGAAATTTTGCTGATAAGATATCCGGCACCAGCAAGCGCGATCGTAAGCTAGAGCTGGAGCTGGGTAGCTTAACAAGGGAAAAACAGAGTCTTGTACGCAGTAGAATACACCAATGCAGGTGTACAATCTGCATATTTCATGCGAATAGCGATACAAGGTTCTTCACAAGGTAGAGGCCTAATATAACTGAGATTAGGAACGTAGTACTTGAGACATTTAGGCCGCCCTCAAATTTATACGACAGACCTCAAATATAGAGCTATACTGTGCAAATATTCTCAGTTTTGGTAAAAGACTTCAAAGACAGCACTAGGAAATGAGGTAGTATTGCTTTAGTCATGGCAAATGACAATATCCTGGAGCCATCTAGCCACAACAAAATGAATCAGCAGTACCCATTGGGAGGTAATGCCCTATGGCAGGCTCCACACAAAGCATGGCCTCAATATTTCAAGAAACTGCTTTTTTGAATGTGGTAACTGAATTTTGAGTCTCGCTTGACAAGTTTTTGAAGTCTGGAAAGCTTTCAGAGTCACAAATTGTAAGAGGCTGCTGGACAGCGGTGCTTTCTGCGTTAAGTGCACAGTGTCTTGATGAGTGTCTCTGTTAGTAGTAGATTCAAGAAGTCACACAGAACTTAGAAGAACTCCTGCTACTTCCTTGCACTTGACTTCCAGGATTTAGGTCTCAACTTCCACTGGAGGACAGCCAATTGCCTTCAGCAATCTGATAGCTTGTATGGCACCTCTTCACAGATCAGGAGATTTTTGAATTGAGAAAACACGTTCTAAATACTGGCGATTCATGATAGCACCACTGCCAAGAGCACATAAGTGACTCTTCGCTTCTCGACAGACCTCTTAAAAAAGCCTAGCACCGGCAGACAGGCCAGCCTGTACAAGCTCAGCCGCTTCTGTTTGACAGCAATGAGAACAGAAATTGCTACAGCCTATGCTTACCAGCAAAAACAGCACCTCAGCCACTAAGTCAACTACCTCCATAGCTACCCTAATCTAAACCATTGACCGAAATTGCTCAACTCGGCTCACAAAGAGCAAAAAGGCGTCATTTCATCAAGAACTCACTTCTAACCCGAGAATCATCTGAATACATGCCCGAATGCCAGGGTTCTGACGCGTGATGGCCTGAAGATCAAGAAAAAATTGCTGGGTTAATATGCGACTGCAGCAGCATTGCCGTTTCCCTGTTGACCCTGTGGACTGTGGATATGGTGCTTCAGGAAGCATCGCTTCCGGAGATTGTTGAAAGTTACGGCGGTGCCTCTAACCTCACCAATGGTGCTACTCGTCTCGACTTCCACGTCGGCAACCAATGCAGCCGCAGGGCCGCAGGGCCGCATTAACACAGGCACTGTAGAACAGAACCGAGCTTAAAACCGCGAAGGCTTTACTAAAGTCAAGACGAAGCTGCTGTTTGGAGAGCATACTCTCAATTTCTCGCTTCCAGATAAGGATGTAACAAAGCTTCCAAGAGCGAAGCTTTTCAAAATTGCATCGAACAGAGCTATGTCAACCTGCTGTCTTTCCTTTGAATGCATGGCTACTCCTCAACGTTCGCTCTTGCTTTTTTTTGGCTGAGCTGGACTAAAATCCTATTGGCGGTGAGACCGGTCCTGCTACCGAGAAAGACGAGTTTGTGCACGTGCCAAACCCAAGAAAAGACTTCGGGACCCTGTTCCAGGGCATGGTGTGCTAAAATGTGGCCATTAAGCCGTTATCAAACTCCAATCGTGTCGCGGCGGTTACTGGCAGGGCCCGAAAAGGTGAAGACAGTCTGTTGACCAATGGCAAGCCATGCATTCGTCCTCGTCAAAACTACAACGAGTACTACAGCGGCTGGGCGCCGTTCCTAGCTGGGCACAGTTGGCACTACCGCAAGCAGAGACTTTCGAGCAGTCTGACAAGAACAACTCGGCTACACACTTTCCAGTGTAAGGAAAATAACTGCACAAGCACTGGGACAAATAGGGGTGCGTCACAGCCTTTCACGTCCACCTGAAGTATTTTACTTCTCGTATTTTAAACTCTCAAATACTAAACCATAGTAGATAAAGGAGTATATTATAGCACGTACCTGTAAGTAGGGGCCATATCTCCTAGCTCTGCCAGCTCCTCCAGGGAGAATTTGTCGACCTCTTCTTGGGACAGAGCATCTCGTTTCCTGTTCTGTGATCTCAGATAGAAGTAGTTGCACATGCAAGGAATCATTGCACCAAGAACCGTGCAGCCGACAGAGAACCCGAATCCCAGGGGGTAGTAAGGTGCCTGCGAGTCGATATAAATATTTGATCCAATTCCGCCACCTCCAATGGACCCAAGAAGCATCATAAAGCCAATTGCCGAGGCCCGTTTAGTTGGGTTCGGGATATTCAAAGACAGCCAGGCGCCGATTCCTGGAGCCTGCGCATGGTAACCAGAAGCCGCAAGGAAAATAGCAAAATATGACACGCCCGGCAGGTTAGGATGATGGACTGTGATCCATAAAATGATAATACCCACAAGGCCAATCGTATAGCAAATCATAATGCAACGAGCGCGCTGTTGTGACCGGTCAGCCCAAATGGCCATGGATACAGTGAGAATCGTGGCCGCAACATACGGCGGAGTCGTCATAGCCTGCGCCCTGATAGCCGAGTAGCCAAGGTTTTTGACCATGGTTGGCAGGGTGTATGAAAGAGAATATGTTGGCACAGAGCCTCCAAACTAAAACATGAGCATGAGAAAGTAGACTTGCGGGTCCTTGAGGGCGTTCCAGGCCTGCTTCATCTCAAATTTTTGGTTGGATCCTGCCGGCCCGTTATCGTACTTTTTCCGCAGATAAAGGTAATCCAGCTCTTTGTCAGAAAAAAACCTGATCTTGCTCTCTCCGGGGAAGTTTGGAAGGAGGACATAGCCGAGAAGTGCAACAAACACAGTTGCCACTCCTTCAATGAGAAACAGCCACCGCCAGGCACGCCAGCCTCTGGCATGGTCGAGATTACCGATGCCGTAAGCCAGAACTCCACCGAACGCTCCGGCAAGCGTGTTGGCGCCATAGAAAATTCCCATTCTCGTCTGCAGCTCGGAGCGGGTATACCAGCAGCTTAGAATGAAGTACGAGCCGGGATAGATAACACTTTCTGCCGCTCCGAGGCATAGCCGAATTCCAATGTACTGGTGCCAAGACTTAACAAAGGCCGTGCATAATGCAACAACACCCCAGATAATCATCATGGAAGGCACCCATAGCCTAGGTCCGAACCTTTTGAGGGCGATATTTGAGACCGGCTCAAACAGGCCGTAGGTGAAAAATAGACATGTGAGGGCCAGGTTGAATTGTTCGCCGGTCATCTTGGTGTCTGTGAGAACTCCAAACAATTTTGCATTACCAGCGTTTGACTTGTCGAGCGTACACCACAGGTAGCAAAGAGAGAGGTAAGGAAGCAAGCGCAGATCGATCTTGGTCAGCATTCTACGTTTTTCCTGGGCATGGGCAGAATAGTGCTCCTCGAGCTCGAGGAGATACTCATAAGACGACTTATAGTCTGTGTCGGCAGACACTTGAGTGATCTCAACGGGACTACCTTTCTCCATGCCCAACTTAGCAATTTTTTCGGTTTATATATAGCTTATCTTATCTTATCGAGGAATTTTTTTCGTCGGCATCAAGTGCCGACACACTGCATAGATTAGGTGTACAGATACTCATCGAGCCGCTCATCGTCCGAGTCCTCTTTTGCAGGTATTGGACGATTGGCCAGCGGCGTCAGCCGAAACCCATGTCGACGGTACTGGTCCACGGGATAGTCCAGGGTTTGGGAGTGGCAGGTAATTCTCTGGTCCCAGACCACAACGGTGCCCTTGTCGTATCTCACACGGCACGCAAAGTCCTGTCCACGGATGATGTGACCAAACAAAAAGCTAAGCAGAGCGTCGCTCTCCTCCTTCTGCATGCCCACAATGCTCTCCGTGTAGACAGGAGTCACGAAAAGAGCCTTCTTCTTGGTCACGGGATGGACCACCACAACAGGGTGTTCTGTCCGGCAAATGTCGCGTCTTTGGATTGCAGACATCCCGTTGTTGGAAATCTCCGCGTTGGCCACGCCGACGTTGCAATGAACAGCACGAAGGCCTTCCAGCCTCTTCCTGAACTTTGGTGAAAGACGCTCGTAAGCTCCGTAGCCACTGGAGAAAATAGTGTCTCCACCAGCCGTCGGAGGACACTCCAGCATGCACAAAATCGTAGTTCCTGGGGTCTGGGGCTCTGCAGACTGATCAGAGTGGAACTGAATAGGACTGCGGCCTTTCCAAGACCGTCTCACACGCAGATCGTCCTTATCGTCGTAGATTATCATAAACTCGGGAGAGCCGTTTGCCGGATGTGGAGCCCAGCCGTGGATGTGCAGGGGGCCAAAGTGACGGGCAATCTCGAGCTGTCTCTCAAACCCGATGTCTGCATAGTCCTGGTCTCTGAAAACGACGACTCCACGCTGCGCAGCAAGAAGTGCAAGTTCGTCCAGTCCGGCAGAAGTCAGCTGTGAAAGATGTGTGCCGCGAATCTCCGTGCCGATACATGGAGAACGGTCCATGACTGTGGCTGTTTTGAGCAGGTTCGGCATTGCTGGGTCTGCTCTGTGGCCAGGGTCGTGGTGGACAAATTTGCCAATATCCTCGACTTTCTCGAGCGGGTCGTAGAAAGGCAAGTAGTCTGGGTAGAGGGGTTCCGAGGAGGAGGGTCTTTGGATAGTCACGGTCATCGTTAGAGAGAGAGTATCAGACTTAGGTATTTAAATCAATACGTATCCACCAGGCACTCGGCGGTCGCCGACACTTACCGACGGCTGCTGAGCTGTTTTTCGTGCTCCAAAATGCTAACAGTGGCAGGATCACTGATAAGCTTTTCGGCGGCGATTGCCGACGCAGGCAGCAGTGGACTGCGGACATATGGTTCACAGCCTTCAAGATAGTGAAGTAGAGCCTTCATGCCGGGGATGCCAGCGCTGGATGCTGCCGCATCGGCGTTGGACACGAGGAGATGCAACTTGTTAGCCTGGGTCAAATTTTCCGGAGTCATTTGCTTCTGGCACAGCTCCCACAGTTCCTGACAAGTTTTTGGGGCAAAGTTTGGGACACCAGTGATCGCACCCTGTGCACCGACAATTATTCCTGGTAGCAGAAAATCAATAAATCCGCATAGGGCGAAAAAGGGAATGCCCGTGGTTCGTGGACTGAGTGGTGACTGGGCAACCCGGGCCAGCTTGGCAACGGAGGCACAGGTCAGCTTGCAGCCAGCCACGTTGGGTGCTTTTCCGGCAATTCTGAGAATATGGTCGCTTGACATGTCGATGCCGCCTGCAACGGCAGGGAAATTGTAGATCAAAACGGGGATAGGGCTTTGCTTTGCGATGCTGGTGTAGTATGCCTCCAGGTTGGCTTCCCCTAGCCCATAGTATCCTGGTGGAATCACCAGAACGCTGTCTGCCCCTGCCGAAGCAGCGTCCTTCGCATACTGGACGGCCTGTCTGGTGGAAAGTGCCCCAGCTCCTGCCATGATAGGCATGGACGCAAAGCCAGCCTGGTCTAGTGCTATTCTTGCTGTTTTGATCAGCTGAATCCTTTCCTCCCTCTCTAGATGGATGGCCTCGCCCATGGACCCCGAAACAACAGGAGGCATAATAACTGCCGCAGCAAGACGCAGCGTATGTTTCGCAAACTGGTCATAGTTAATAGTCTCGTCGGCGTTGAAGAAGCACGGCAAAGCTGCAAGGATTCCAGGACGTAGCGATGGCATTGGCCACACGGCTTGCCGAGATGCTTTATATATGTCGGAGGATGTCGGCGGTAGCCGATATAAATAGCTTATCTACAAGCAGAAAACTACCTTCATGCAAAACTCACTGGAGTACGGTTCCCGCAATCTCATTGGCTATGGCGAGACCACGCCAGATCCACAATGGCCTAACGGGGCCAAAATCGCGCTCTCATTTGTGCTGAACTACGAAGAAGGCAGCGAAGTGTGTCCCGAGAATGGCGACTCTGTCACCGAGGTGCTGGCCACAGAGCTGGGCCCTGGCGTGCAACCGTCTCTGGGCGGCGTTCGCGACGTGAACGTCGAGTCGCTGTACGAGTACGGCAGTCGCTGTGGAGTATGGCGAGTTCTCAGACTCTTTGAAGAGTACGGCACGAAACTGACTATATTTGCTGTTGGACAGGCACTGGAGAAAAATCCCCAGGTTGGAAAGGCGTGTGTCCGTGGTGGCCACGAAGTTGCGTCTCACGGCTGGAGGTGGGTCGACCGTTCCGGATGGACTGCAGCTGAGGAGAAAGAAAACGTTAAACGGTGCATCCACGCCATTGAAAAGACAACAGGGCGGCCACCAAGGGGCTGGTATTACGGGATGATCCACAGCAAGGCGGCAGAGAGATCGCGCAGCATACTGGCGCAGACTTTTGCCGAGCTACGGTTGCCGCTCCTCTGGTACGGCGACGCGTACAATGACGACCTGTCGTACTGGGTGCCTTATCCTGGAGGACTCAAGCAAGAAGGTCTTTTGGTCATTCCCTATACCATGGACACGAACGACTACAAAAATGCAGGCTACCAGGCGTATATTACCGGAAATCAGTTTTTTGAGTACCTGCGCGACTCTTTTGACGAGCTCTACCGCGAGGGCGAGCATGGCAGCCCCAAAATGCTGAGCATTGGCTTGCATGCCCGGATTATGGGCCGTCCAGGAAGAATAGCTGGGCTGCGCAGATTTCTCGAATATATATCAGGCAAGCTGGTGTGGGTGGCCACGCGCGAGGAAATTGCGCTACATTGGCGCAAACAGTTCCCTTACGTGTAGTCACCACACTGCCGAGCTAGAAACAAGTTAAGATCAAACCCTTCATCAAGAGGAATTGGAAACACGTCCTCAACATAGTTTTTCGAGTCGTCCAGTAGTTCCAGCGAATCGTAGACCTGGTGGACCAGTGCAGCAATATGAGCAGCAGGATGAGTGGAGTCGAGATCAAAAACGCGCAGACCCAGGTGGAGAAGGTTGGAGAGGGGCGAGTTGGGGGCCGGAGGAGTGGTTTGGTTCTGCGTCGGTATGCGACAGAAGAATGTCTCGTCCACTGCTCCGCGAGCGTACAGAATGCACAGCAAGATAAACGCAAACGCGTGTGTCATCCAGTACGAGTCGATGGCACAGCGGAAGCGAGAAAGAAACGCGTGATTGACTTTCGGTTCTTCCCATCCGGGAGTTTCGAGAAATAAGCCGAACATGTCAAGAGCCGCCTCGACGCTCCGCTTCAAGGCCACCAGCACAGCTCGTTCCTCGCTCTCCGGGACCGGCATTCCTGCACAAAGCCCTGCAAGTGGTGCACTATTTAGGCTCAAACGGTACCAACGCATGGACGTAAACGGTATTTCAGACATGCTGAGCTGCGCTTTGGGATAATTGGTCCACTCGGCTACCCATTCGTCCAGAAAGAAATTCACGTATTTTAGGTCAGTTGCGTGCTTGAGAGCCAGAGTGAGCTCACAAAGTCCCAGAAGCTTGTGATCATTGGTCTCTGCACTCGCTGTCGAGCAAAATTTTCGGGCGAGGGCCACGAGCGGGACGGGGTCAATTGTCGTGGGCAGCTGTGTGGACAGATGAGTTTGGTAGTCAAGAGAAACAAGGTTGAACATGATTCGTAGAATTCGCACGTCTTCAAGTGAGCCAGTGAATTTTGTTTGCAAATGGCCCTCCAGGTCCATGAATTTGACCCATCGGATAGTTAGTCCAATAACGTTCCATACAGAAACTTCGTTGTATCTACTGGCGCTCTGATTCACTCTCAGTGGCATCCAATGGGCGTATATTTGCAGGGATTCGAGCTGCTCGAGCGTGATACGATCTGTTCGTCCTAAAACCACTCGGGATAGTGAAAAATCGAGCAAAGCAGCCAAGTCATGTATGTTCTGACCTTGCTGAAAAAGGCTCCGTGCTCCCACACAGCAGACAGTGAGAAAAAGCAGTGTTGATCGCTCGCGCAGCTCGGCTGCGTTTGAGTGGATGCTTTTGGTAAGAAGCGGTGCCATACTGTGCATCTGTTCAAAGTACAAATCGACTAGTTGTTGAGCATCTTGCAACGACAAAATGCCCAGCGACACAGGGTCGCAACACCAGTGGTCTGTGCGATAGAGCTGATGTAGAAGAGTTAGCGGTGACCGAACTGAGGGTGTAGTGCTGTTATTCTCGGACATTCCATTGCCGGCCATCGAGTATGCACTTTGCACCGTTGACATGGGTGCTCCTCGAAGCGAAATGGTTTGGATAGCGACCGGTGGACGGTGAACGGCAGGAGTGGGTTCAGTGGCTGGCATGTCAGAAATACCGCCTAGCAGGTCAATTTTTTGCTCGATCGTTCCCAGGGACGAGAGCACGGTGCTCATCAGGTTCACGATTTCAGAGGCTCCCGGAAGATGTTCCTCGCCGTAGGAGCATATCTTGTCACTCTTGGAGCATCTGAAACACGGCTGCAGCCCGTCGCAACGTTGTTTTCGCAAATGGCAGGCATCGCAAGCCCGCCGGACTCCTCTTCGCTTCATGATAAGAAATATAAAAATGTCGTGCACCAAGTCTCGGAAGTAGATAACAGATACAAATTCTTTGGCTTCTGAATTGGCGGGAAGTCAAAACCCAGTGTAGTTTGTGTATCGTGTTTTAAACACGAATTCTACGACTATTTGTTCTTGTAAATGACTTGCTCATGAGTCTATTGGTGCCTTGCAATATGGATATGGAACAGAGGTTTATAGTAGTAGGAGCACACAGTGGGCCAAATAATAATTAAGCTTTTCCTGTGCACGGCCTTGTACTTGATATTACATAGCCATTGAGCAGAGCGTAAGTTCCTGAAGAGAGCTTCAGAGGAGCTTTCCGAAGGACTGCAGAAAAGGTCAGTTTGGTGTCAACTAAATGCTAACTATCGAAAGGACTATCGTGAGCACTATATAACACGTTTCTTATACTTGGGGGCATGATTTATTTAGCTCATTGAGTTCTATTTGTTCCATCAAGTAACACCTTTCACATAGAAACGTACAAAAGGTAACCATTGTGGAGAGTCCTAGAATATATTGGATCAAAATAGATCAATTCACTCATCACTGTACACATGACCCTTTAATGTCAATAATCTGCCTCCGTCCATCCTTATGTTTCGACCGTCAAGATAAGCACCCCCCTTCGAGCACATGAATATGATTAGAGCCACCATCTCCTCTGGAAGACCTGCTCTCCGTGCTGGAACTTGATCCACGTACTTGATATTTGATGTCGGGTCATCTGATGCCATAGGAGTCATTCTGCTCTCATAAAGTCCTGGAGATACAGCGTTGACCCTAATATACTTATCAGCAAACTCCGCAGCCATGATCCTCACCATGTGGTCTATGGAAGCTTTTGAAAGTTGATAGGCTGGAACAAACTGATTATTGTGCACAGACGCCGGCGATGAAAAACAGATGACACATCCTCTGCCATCGCCTTTCTGTGCTGCCTCGCCTAGCTTTTTGACTAGCCCAGCAGTCAAAAAGTACATTCCAAACACGTTCACGTCAAAGGTGTCGCGGAAATCTTTCCACCCAATGGAGCCAGTGGCCTCCTGAAGCCTCTCAAGGGATTCACCTGGAGAAAACGTGACTGGGTTTTGCCTTCTAATTCCAGCACAATTTATAAGAATATCCACATTTTCGTAGTTTTCATTGATGATGCTTACCAGCTCTTTATTGGAAAGCTCGTCGCCTATATCATAACACAAAGATGTGACTTTGCTGGATGAGCCCGTCTCGGATCTCACCTTTTCACACTTGTGAATGGTCTCGTCCAGACGCTCTTGAAATAGATCAACCACCGCAACGTCAACGTTATTGGCTACCAATCCCTGACAGATCATTTGCCCCAGCCCCGATCCGCCTCCTGTCACGATTGCTTGTCTGCCAGCTATTTCGTAAAGCCGTGGAATGGTGAATTGTGACATCTTTGCTGCAACAGATCACTTGTCTATTTGGAAACGGTGCGTGATATTTCATAAAATGTTCCAAGATGAGGAAATGAATTTATATGAATATAAGTCAACTGTGAGCTCATCATTTATATTGGCAATTGGAGAAATCATTAGGTAATGTAACTGGCTTCATTCAAGTGCTCAAAGTGGCCAATAAAAAGCCATTGCCCCAACGCCACCGATCCGATACAGATCGAAGTAGTGTCGCAAACGTAAACAGTAAAATTTTCTTTTTTGAGACATTATCGCTTATCTCTCTTAGCCGAATCCAAATTTTTTGTATCCCAAACGAGTGACTCCTAACTCCTGCTACTAGGTTACGAGTTTATTGCCGTCATCTTCTCTGCTCCCTTACCGGATCACAATGCTTTCTTGCAGTGTGTGCAAAAAGAGAAAAAAGAAATGCGACTTTAACCTGCCAAATTGCAAAAACTGCGAGTCGATGGGAACCATATGTCGGTATTATGACGAGGGACTTGGAACATCGGTATCTAGAAGGTACCTAAAAAATTTGGATGATAAGATAAGGGAGCTGAAACACGAGATCGCTAAATATGAAAACAAGATTCAACGGAAGAATCTGGCACACTCCAGCACAAGCAGTCAACAGGAAACCCATGAGCTGTCCGAAGCTTCCGTAAGCTCAGGGTGCTTTATAGAAGCTAACAGGGATTCCTACTATTTTGGGCCGGGGTCTGTGATCTCAATGGTACATTCGGTGTCAAAGGTATTGAACCTAAATTCGGAAACAAATATTCTCAGCTCTATTGACAATTACACATCATTTCCTCAGATAAAAGTCCCATTTGACTTCTCCATCATCGGCAATGACCAGTCCAGATTGCTCATTGAGAACTATCTCAGTAATATTTATCCTGTTTTCCCCTTGCTTCCAGAGAGCTTCTTTCATTTTGAGGTCATGATTAGGAACTATCCTTCATACGAGCAGCTGTTTGTGCTGCTAATATTTCTCATCTCTGCAGCTCACCTTATGCGAAAACGAGTAGATTTTGCTTACATCAAGATAATGCTTCAACAAAAAGTAGCAGAGCTCATGAAGGAGAAACTGAGAGATTCTGATGGTGACACTCTTCTCGCCCTAGTGTACTACGCTATCTATGAGATGTTGGATCCTGAATCAGGATCGCCGGTATGGAAGACGCTTTCTTTGGCTTGTGGTTTAGCCGAAAAATTGAGGTTCTCGAATACCGGTAACGAAGGTCCAATACCCGGAAGAGTGTGCAAACAAGTTCCTCGGGTTAGATTGTTGAAAGTGCTCTACGAGCTAGAAACGAGTGTCTCTCTATGTCTGGGCAGACCACCCTCAATCTATTTTTCAAGAAATCAAATTGCTCGTCTTGAAATCGATGATGGTAACAACAGGATGATTTTTGTCGAGCTGACAAACAGAATTGATTTATTCAAAGAGATTTATGGAAAAATCTCTGGATGCCCTGTCTGCTGGGCTGAAACACTGATCGAGCAGCAGCTGGAGACTAAATCTAAATCTACTCAATGGCTTACTGCTTGCTCGCTGCTCACTCATAGTTGCTCTCAGTGTGAAAGATCTAGCTTTTACCTGAATGTTCTGCAATCTTGTATTGAGGTCATCAAAAATGCAAGCCATAAATTCCAAAAATTTGCTCCGTTGTGTTTTTGGATAGAAATCTCCAACGTCACGCTATCTCTACTAAGCTTAATGGTCATCGCAAAGCTTCATCATGAGGTACTCAAAGATCCCCCTTTCCAGGGAAAAATCATTGATGCCATCAGTACTGGAAAGCAGCTACTTGTGAGATATTCGACCTTCTGGCCGAGTTCCCAAGCACTCCTTTCGTTCACAGAATTTGCATTGGAAAGCATGAGTGTCTGTTAGATAATTCGATCACAAAATTTGAGGAATACAAGGCAGCTGGATCTGCCACCTGAATCAAACCCAATCCTGTAAGCCAACATACTCTTCTAGGTTTAATAACCCATCAACATTGAAATTGTCAGTCCAGCTTGATTGCTTGCTGATTGAGAGAAGACCTGGCATAGATCCAGAGTCTAAAACACTGCTGGCTTTATTTTCTGAAAATTGCAAACTTGCTTCAGGGGCTAGAACGTCATTCTGGGGAAACAGTAATTGCTCAATTTGGGCTGACACTTCTGCGTCCTTTTGAAGAGCTTTAATATTTGACCTATTTTTGGCAATTGCAAATAATCGTTTGGACGCCTTGAGATATATGTCTGTTAAGGTCTGAATCATCTTCCCACGAGTAATGTCGGGCCAACGTTCACTAAACCGAAGAAGTAAGTCAATACATCCTTTGAACTTAGAATCAAGAAAATCAGGTGTGAAAAAATCCAGTATCCAGTCACCTTGCGTCCAGATAACATCTGCCAGATTCACAGCAGCTTCCTCAATATAGTAGACTCCCATTAGAAGATAGAAAACTTGACCGCTCCTGGAGTCCCTCAAGTATTCATCTATCAGCAAAACAAGGGAATTTACCAGTTTCACATATGACGGACGTGGTGGGTTTGTGATTCGAGGGGAACGTCTACGTAGACGAGTTTGAAGAGAGGCTTTGCAAATAAGCCTGAACCTTAGTTGATTGAGTTTGGCAAACTCTTCTGCTTTCAAATACCATTTTTCGACTTTGCTTTCCATTTCATCTAGCCACTCTTCGGTATCAATATTAAGCTCCTTATTGAGCCAAAGGACTTCATGAACTTCCGTCTCATAAAGTCTGAACTGATAAAAGTGAAGAGCGGCAGCTTTTGTTTGAGGACCAGAGAGATCAATTCCCTTTTCTGTGATGAAAGAATCGTCCACTGTAGCCGGTTTCTCTACTGAAATGAGATTGTCTGGGATTGGAAACGCAATTCGCAGGACTGAGCTCAAATGCCGAGCCATAGACGTAGTGACTAGAAAGAGCCTACGTCGGATATCTATGTCTCTCATGGTACTTGTTTCCATTTGCACCTCCCTATGCAAGCCAAGGTCAAGACAGAGTCTAAGGCATTCTCTAACAGTGTACCAAATATCAGCTGCGTATGGGTTTGCAAAAGCATAATGAGCAATCAGTAAGGTTATTTGGAGCTTTTTTAATTTGCTCTCCCAGACTGTATGCGTGAGCTGAATGATGGCTTGGGAAAAGAGAACGCTTGAGGACGATAAGCTTTTCTTTTCCCCTTTGTGCGTCAGAGTAGCCGCCGAAATTGCTAGAGCAATTGAAATTGCTGCGTAATCGTACGAATTGGCTGAGCCTCGGGACTCGAAGACCCTTGACTCTATTTGTTTGAGTTCCAATCTGGATAAGATAGGGTATTGTGGCTGATGATAGTTGGTATAGTTATGCATCAAGATCTGTACGACATCGGCGGGAATACTATAAAGATCCACCGGCGGATGTTCCTCGACAAATCGTTTCATGTTCCCTCTTTCCGAATTATCCAACATCGAGTCGAAGGGAGCCGGTAAACTGCTTGAACGGAAGTAAAGAAACGGAAAGTTGACAACTCCTCTGTCGCATTCAGACTGCTCAAAGGCGTCAATGAACGGTGCTGCTACGTATTTGGAAAATGTCAGAGCCTGTTCTTCAGACCTGTCCAAAATCTGGTTCACAGATAACTCTGCCAGTTTGATTTCCAGCTCTGCAACCCTGTTTTCAAGATACAATGCCAGACTTCGTGGAACAGGCTTGTTCAGTCCTTTAATCCAAGCAAAGCATACATGACCCTCTTTTTCACAGTTGTGGCAAGTCGGAAACTCGTATCGACATTTTAGTCTCTTGGTCTTGCATCTGAAGCATCTAGTGGAGCTCCTAGCGTGACCATCGTCAAAGACTTTGCGTAGCTCTGCCGCGTCAGCAATTTCATCCATGTGTTGTCTCCTTATATGTTTCGTAGTACACTCTTGAAAAGCTGGGGACGATTATAAATCATGCAGATATTTATACCTTGTTTTTCAAATTTACTTTTGGATACAGATTAGATAACACAATTATTTATCAGATTTTTTTTTATTTCGACTGCGAGGGGATCCACTAGGAATCCAGAACTACTCGAGTCGTTTTACACAAACGGCCTCTAGGATTGGTATCCCAGACTTTCTAAATCTCTGGCAAACATCTGGCTATGCTTGGGAGTACATTTACAGGAGCGAATATCATCTAAAAACAAAGTGGAAATGGACCCCGCGCTTCAATCATCAAGAGCACTGGAATTGTTTGGGAAATACTCCTGTAGCGGTAACACACAAGGCTTAAGTTTTGGCCATCCTAAGACTCTCTCATGTAGTGTCTGCTCCAAATAATGATCATATATCCCTATAAATCATTATCATACTTTTCAGCAACCTCATCGTTTTCATATGAATACGACAATAGCTCAGCACAAGCCTCTTTGGATTTCTGGAAACATCTCTCCATTGTACCGAGATCTCTTGGTCTCAGATATATACCAAAATCTTTAGGCCAGTATGTTTGTGCTGATCTGTCCGCTGCATACCCGATATAGTCATTCACTGGCGAACGCGACGCATCTTTTTCAATTTCAAAAAGCATGCAGCTTCGTGTCAAAATGACATAGAGTATTCTAATTGAAAGATTGACTGCCGTACATGCCCTTGATCCCGCACCAAATGTGAAATGGTATGGAGAATGGTTCACATCCGATTCATAGAGGAATCTTTCAGGAACGAAATCATCTACCGTCTCTCCAAAATGGTCTCTATCGTGATTCGCAGCTTGTGCATTCAAGATCACTGTTGTACCCTCAGGAATGAGAGCCCCGTTCCATTCAAAAGACTTTGCAGTTTTTCTAGCTGGAATCAAAGGGATGACGGCGTACATTCTCAGAAGCTCGCGGATGAAGGACACTGCAAACTCACTCTTTTGTTCAAGTACCACATGCTGCCATGCCACCTCTACGGAGCCATAGTGCTCAATGCAATCAGCGTAGATTCTTTCTTGCCACTTCTTTCCTTTTTCGGTGGCGAGTTGAGCAAATATCAGAGCTCCTGTTGAACCAAGAGTCTCGAAGCCACCAGAGACCAAGCCGACACATATGCATTTGATATCATCCAGATTTAATCTCCCTTCCCCGTCAGACTTAGCAAAGTCTCCAACAATACTCACACGATCGTCTCGATGATTGAGTGCCTGCTGAGTAAGCTTTTGAAGCCACTCGTCTCTAATCCTACTGCACTCAACCGCAAGTTTGCTTCTGGGATTTTCGGGCAAAAGTCTTATAATCGGAACATAATCTTGCAAGTTCTTGTTTGTAGACCGGAAAGAGGATATAGTCTTCACAATTTCTAGGATCTCCTTTAGGAGTTTGGTTCTTATATTGTCAAATCTTGTGGCATAGCAGAGCATAGTGGTGAAGTTGAGAGCAAGTCTTTGAGTATAAGTGTAAGGATAAGCCGACCTTCCATTCGACGTATCTTGATAGAGATCGCGCAATAATGAATATGATTCCACATCATATAAGCTTGCCCTTTCTTGAATCGCAGGTGTAGTCATATATCTTTGCACATTAAGTCGTCTCTTCTTGCATGTATCATTCCAAGGTGAGGTTCCTATTGTCAGTCCTTGTGATGTCGAAACCAACCTGTGAAAGGTGTAGAACAGAGGTCTGTCTATAAGACATGTTTGATTTTTTACAAACCAGTCCATTGCTGCTGAGTATGAGTTGATGAAAATAATTCTTTGGTTTCCGAATAGACACTGAAACACAGGCATTCCATATTTGAGAGAGAGTTCTTGTAGGTTTGTGGGATGGTCATTCCCTAGCTGCTTCAGATTTCCAAGAAGTAGGCTTGGGTTGGGAAGATATGGAAGCCCTTGTATAAATCGTGTTGTTGGCTTGACGGTATATACGTAAAACCACAGCAACAAAGCACCCAGAGCTATTACTGAGCTCAACAGCAACGCATTGTCACATAGACCAGCAAGATGTGACATGACAAGAATATTCTGATGGTGCAAAGCTTTATCTTGAACCAGATCTAAAGGTGTAGCTTTATCTGCTCGCGAAATTACTCGAAGCCTTTTGGAAAATGCTCACTATCTTCTGCGATGGATATATGTAAGGTTCATCAAATTGGCTTCTGACCGAAACAAAACATGCTTCTGACGCAAACAGTTCATTAAAGCTCAATATCAAGCCGATACAGATTGTTTGCCAAACTGGGTATTTCGCTTCGCAGATGCTAAGAAAACACTTTATTGTTCAGATCGCGATGCGAGACTTAAAGTAGTCGCAAAAGAGATATACAGTTTATCAGAGCTTATTACATATGAAATAACTGACAACCATCTAGCTGGAAATGAGCTTAAGCTTCCGTTACTAGATAGCTACTGCTGGGTTTCAAGATACTTGAGTAATGGGAGTTGTGGTGGAGAATTATTGAACGGTTGTTCGTTCAGCTTTACATGGATTTATTTTCCCGATAAGAAAGTACTTTTTGTTCGGAAAAGCCGCTGAATCAGATTTCTATAGGAAAGATCTGACTTCAGGATGAGGTAAAGAGTTTAGAGGTCAATAGCTCCCTCCATAGTAAACGAAAAAGTCTAGTCCAATACTCGATGGACAAGATAAAGTTTGGGATGCATACCAGAAGTACGGTTTTGTTTCGTTTTGATCTTCACCTCACCTCTAAATATATACCCTGTACAGCGTATTAATAGTAACAAATAGCTTTCCGCTTACAGTTTATTCAAGAAAAAGCAAGCGACCGATCGTTACCCGCATTATTTTCAATGTCTTCGCTTTCGGTGCGGCCCAGTACTTATTCGTGTCAGGGAAAATGTATCTTTCAAAAAACTTTACTGCGTGCATTGAACCTTGATTATACAAAGATTTCTGCTTTATGTTCTTTCTATAAACATTACCTACGATAATGTTCACTTCAAAACCTTTCCCGGTTTCAAATCCAACAGCTTCATTTTGGCATTCAGAGAACGATGAATTTATTCACACTCGCACAACCGATGAGCTCCCTACAGAAACAGATGTGCTTATTGTTGGTGCAGGGTACGCTGGGGCTGCATCCGCATACTGGCTTTACAAACAGTGTCAAACTCATCCTTTAGATGTTTTAATGCTAGAAGCTAGAACAGTATGTTCAGGAGCAACAGGAAGAAATGGAGGACATCTGAAACCTGACTACTACCGCGAATATCTGAAGTTCGAGAGACTTTATGGACAAAAAGGTGCTGCAGAGATTGGTAACTTTGAGCACAAGCATATATCCGCAGTTAAGAACGTGGTTGAGGATCTCCAAATTGATTGTGATCTGGTTATCACAAGAGCATGCAATGTCCATCTTACTGAGGGTGCAGTGGATGGATGTATCAAAGCAGTGGAGGCTCTGAGAAAGAATCCGTATTCCAATGTATTGGACGACATTCAAGTTCTTGAAGGGGACAATGCAAGAGTGGTTTCTCAGTTTCCGAAGTCACCACTTGCACTAACTTTCACTGCGGGACATTTATGGCCATACAAGTTTGTGAAAGGCTTGCTTAAATTTTGCTTAGATAAGGGGCTCAACTTGCAAACAAATACATGTGTTGAAAACATAGAGACTCTTGAAGATGGTTCTTATTTGATAAAAACGAAAAGAGGCAATGTTAAGGCAAACAAAGTTATCCTGGCAACAAATGCTTACACATCAGCTATAGCTCCTGAATTTGACGACAAGATTGTTCCTGTTAAGGGAACATGTTCTCATATCAAATTCACTGCAGACAACGAGTATACTCCATATTTGAACAATACCTATGGTATATGCCGAGACTTCTCTGAGCACGAATACTTGATCAATAGGGCCGATGGTTCTATCATTGTTGGTGGAGCTAAACCATTCTATCTTAAAGACAAGGATTCTTGGTATAAGAATGTCGATGATGCCAGTCTTTTCAACGCAGATATAAGAGGATGGTACGAGACTTTTATGCAGGAAAATTTTAGCAGTTGGAAGGGAACTAAGACGGAAGTGGACTATTTATGGACAGGAATTTTAGGTTACTCTGTTGATGCTCTTCCGTGGGTTGGAGAAATCCCACATCAGAAGAATAAGTACATTCTGGCAGGCTTCCATGGACACGGTATGCCACGGGTATTTTTGTCAGCTAAAGCCATATCGGAAATGATCTTAGGCGGAGTGGGAGTCGAGAGTACAGGCTTGCCCCAATCGTTTATGCTGACCGAAGATCGTTTGAAAAAGGCTAGAAACAATATCCTCCAGGAGACAGGATATTACAAGTATCAGACTAAGCTCTAATATATGTGTGGAAATCTATTTCTTACATCACAATACCCGTGTAACTAATTACTTATCAAAGTGCGATCTGCCCGCTCGAAAAAATCGATTTCCTAATTTAGAAGCTCTTATCGACCGAAAGCCGATAAGCCTCTTGAAAATTTCGGGAACGCTGAACCAAGTGTAATCGACAACTTCTCCGCTATTTTCTCTCAATTCGGCGGTATTGATACTAATACGGTTTAGTTTCACCGAACGCCCGTCATCCTCAGAACGGAGCTCAAAAGTTTTAGGTTCCAAAAAAAGTCTTGAGTTGAATTCTTTCATTGATATCGAGAATCACCATGCCAGACGTTGTTTTCGATATAATAGGTACCTGTATTGGGTACGACGTGATGCTAAATGCCATTGAACGCAGACTGGGTAAGAAACTTCTTCAGTATAATATCAACACAGATCTTCTTTTTGATGCTTGGGGTACGGCCTGTGAAAGAGACTTTTCTTACCTCTCTCAAATTGGAGAATATCAGCCTACAAAGAAAATCCTCAAGGCTACATTTTTCAGAACTCTGCATCATGCTGGTGTTCCTGATCCGAAGAAGTTTGCTACAGAGGAAGATTTAGAGTACCTCTGCGCTGAATGGCTAAAGCTCAAGGCTCGACCAGAGTTGCCAGCAATGTGGAAACTTTTGAGAGACAATGGTTTCACTATATGGTGTCTAACAGATGGAGATAAGGAAAGAGTCAAGGGATACTTCGAGAATTCCTCAATAGAAATGCCAGAGGAAAATATCGTCTCATGCGACAGCTTGAAGATTGGAAAACCAGCACCAGAGGTCTACAAGTACATGCTTGAAAAAATTCCAGGAAAAGGAAAGGACGCGTGGTTTGCTGCAGCGCATATGTGGGACTGTTGTGCCGCTAAAAAGGCTGGGTTCCATACGGCTTGGACTGACGTGTACGAAAAATATCCTTGTGAGGAGATCTTTGGTAAGGCTGACATTATCGCAGGTGGCCTTATAGACATGGCCGAGAAGATCGTGCAAAAATACCAAAACCTCTAGGGATGGGTGTAGACAATATACTTACACATCTTTTCAGTTCCACTGGCCTGTCATAGCCATAAAGTAGTGCCCTAACTATAGAAGGTTCCTTATCAGTGAGTATGTAAAAGATTTGCGCACTCTCTTCCCCAGATTTGCGCTGCAAAATCACGGATCACGCGAATCTACCTCTGGAAAACTGCAAAGAAACAAATATCCGATGCGATCTTATTTTTTATCGCGAAAAAACCTGCATTATCGAAACTTGATACGAAGAAAAAACATATAAATTTCCAACTTCGATGACTCAGTGGATAATATAATGTCTGAATCTAAGGTAAATTCATCAGCAGTGGTTGACGAGGTTACCAGTGTGGAGGATTTTGAGCCTCTGGTTCAAACAATCAGAAAGCTAGAAGAGTCTGTGGACAATTCTGGTTACAAGAGACAGATTACAGGTCGTCAAGTCCTCATGATCACTTTTGGTGCTGGTATCGGTACTGGTTTCTGGGTCGGTATGGGCTCAGCTCTGAGACAAGGTGGTCCTTTTGGTATTGTTTTTGCTTATACGATCAACGCATACATTGTTTATGTTATGTTCATTCAAACGGGAGAAATGACAGCTTATCAGCCTATCCACGGTGGCTTCATCAATCAAATTGACATGTATCTGGACAAAGCAATCTGCTTTGCCCAAGGAATTAACTTTGCTTTTAACTGGATGATTGTTCTGGCAGCAGAGCTTACTGCTGGTATCAGCATTCTTCGCTACTGGGATACGAATGGTAGAGTGACAACTGCGGAATACATTTGTATGTTTGCTGCAGTCTACATTGCTGGAAATGTTTGGCCAATCAGAGCTTACGGATACATTGAGTACGTCCAATCATTCATCAAGATCATAGCCATGGCAGGTATCACCCTCTTTATGTTTATCGGAACCTGTGGAGGATTACCAAATACTGGACCAATTGGGTATAAATTTTGGAAGAACCCTGGCTGGATAAGAAATGGAATTCAAGGAGTAGTGCTGGCCTTTTCGCAGTCTGGATTTGCTTTTGGTGGAGGTGAACACATCGCCATCGTTGCAGGCGAGGTGAAAAATCCAAGAACGTTTATTCCCAGATGCACCAAGCCGATATTTTGGAGGCTTTGTGTATTTTTTGTCGGCAACGCCTGGCTTATCACAATGAATGTGCCATACAATGATGAAACTCTCAACAATGCTAGTGGTTCCCTTGCTTCTCCATACATCATTGCCATGAAAAGAGGTGGAGTGAAAGTCCTTCCTGATATTTTGAATGCACTCATTCTATTGTCTGTCATTTCTTGTGGAAATTCCTCCGTGTACATTGGCTCTAGATCCCTTGTTGCTTGTGCAGACTTAAAGGTCATCCACCCGGTGTTTGGCAAAAAAGACTCCAAGGGTAGGCCCGTTCTGTCTCTTGTGGTTGTGTTTGTGATTGGTCTTGCCTTGGCATTCTTGAACTGTTCAAAAACCGGACAGCAGGTGTACAACTGGTTCAACTCGCTGTGTGCCCTAAATGGATACTTCACCTGGCTGTCCATTTATTGGTCACATTATCGCTTCAGAGCTGGTCTCAAAGCACAGGGCATCGACTATAAGACGCTCCCACTTTACGACAAATTCTTCCCATGGACCACGTACAGCGCCACATTCATCATCATCGTCCTATTTATAGGACAGTTTTACATTGGGTTGTATCCTCTTGGAGGAAGCTCGATGTCGGCTTCTGCTAGAGCAGAGAACTTTTTCCTGACATACCTCTGTGTTCCTCTTTTCGGAGTCTGCTGGCTATATTACAAGCTCAGATACAAAACCACACTGGTGAAACCAGAAGACATGAATTTTAGCTACGCCAAAAAGTGGGACGAAATCGAAGAGCTGCGAGCTACCGAGAAAAAGAAGACATCCAAAATTGGTGTTTTTGTCGAAAATTACTTGGCGTGATAGGTATATGAGTTAATTAAATGTTTGCTTTCCATCTTTCTTGTACACACGGCCATCTTTCATCACAAAGGACACATGCCGGAGGGCTGTGACGTCCTCCCGGGGGTCCTTTTCAAGAGCCACCATGTCGGCGGCAGTGCCCTCTGCCAGCCAGCCAAATTTTCTCCCGCACAGATCGCCACCACAAGCCAACCAGCCGTGATACGTCAGTGACCTCAAAGTGTCTTCGAGCGGGATGCCTGCTTCTAAAAAAAGCTCTGCCTCTCGCACGTTTTCTCCGTGGTTGAAGGTTCCTGTGTCGCCACCGCACGCCTGAATCAAGCCCATTTTCCAGGCCTGATGTGTCTTGGCAAGTAGACCTGCAAAGCGTGGTCCATACAGCCGTTCTGCAATGGTCAGAGTCGGCACTAAGATGCACCCGTTTGCCTTGAGCACTTCAAGAGTGTCTGTGTCGCACCAGAACCCGTGCTCAATCGTGTCTGCACCGGCCCTAGCAGCCATCTTCGCTGCTCTGTTAGTTGCACAGTGCGCTGCCACTGGACAATTAGCGTTTCGTGCCTCTTCGCAAATAACGTTCATCTCCTTCTGCGTGTAGAGGACTACATCCGGGTTGGGATTCTCCGGTGGAAACAACACTGACGACACGTATGGGTGCGGCACGGCCGGCGGATAACGCATGATACGCTTGCGGTAGTCCGCAAAGAATTTGATCACGTCACAGCCAAGCCCAATACGCCGTCTCACGGCTTTTCTAATTTCATCCTCGCCATCGCACTCTTCACTGGTCACTGGCAGCCGTGTACCGCCAATTGTGTTCTCTGTATGCGTCTTGACGCCGGCAACCGACGCCAGGACCTTTGTCGCGACAAACAGCCGTGGACCGACGGCAATGCCTCTATTGACGGCGTCTCTAAAATTTGCGTCCGCCTCCTGCATTCCCTCCGATCCTAGGTCTCTGTAAGTGGTATACCCGGCCATGAGCGCTGTTCTGCAGTGGTTGGTGGCCCGAATAACCCTCTCCACAAAGCTCTCGTCCCGCTTCTGCTTAGCGTTGTCGGCTTCGTCGTACGAGTGAAGAAAAATATGAGTGTGTGCGTCCACGAACCCAGGCATGACGATCTTGCCTCTGAGGTCAATGTCGGAAGCGGAAACTTGCAGATTATTCTCTGCGCGTAGAACTTGAGTTATCAAACCAGTAGTTGCGTCCACTTTGAACGAGACATCGGTCAGAAACTGGCAGGTGAGGGAGTCAAACACCGTAGATGTGTGAACATAGAAAGGATGACTAGGTAGATTACTTGCCGATCTTGGCGGCTCTGTGCAGCAGGTACAGGACATGCCGGCAATGATTTATGTCGATATATTTATAGTGTCCCATTTGCGACATTCGAAGCAGATTTTTCGCTAAACGATTTCTTCAAAGGTGTGCCACGGAGCAGTGACATACCGTTTTGGCGACGCCTTGCCTATTCTGGAAATCTCGTCTACGTCCGCTGATGACAACTGCTGAATCTCCAAGTTCTGGTCCAGTCGTTCTGGTGACGACGAGCGCGGGATGACTGGCCATCCCTTTGCTACGCCCCAGCTCAGAAGACACTGTGCAACCGTCACGTTATTTTTTTCTGCAATGGTCTTGAGACCGGGGTCGTGGAGCAGTGCAGACCCTGTTGAGCCCAAAGGACTGTAGGCGACGAGTTGAATTCCTTTCTGTAGACAGTACCTATGCAGGTTTTCCTGGTTGCACGAAGGGTGTAGCTCGACCTGGTTGACTAGCGGCAGCACGCCTGTCATGCTGATAGCTTCGAGCTCCTTGATACCAAAGTTGGCAACTCCCAACCGCTTGACCTCAGGGCGTCGTTTTTGAATCTCAATCATCGTTTCCCATGTTTTCACGTAGTTCCACTCTTTTTCGTAGTCCACAGTGCCATCGGGCAACGTGGGGCATTTTGGGTGGTTACCATGATGGTTTAACGGCGAGGGCCAGTGCATCAGCCAGAGGTCCAGGGTGTCTGTCTTTAGCGCAGCAAGCGTTCTGTCTAGACACTCCTCAGCAGCAGAATGCCAAGTGTTTGCAAGCTTGTCCACGATGAACAGGTCCTCGCGTGCCACGCCGGATTGCTCGATCGCTTTCGCGACCAAAGCCTGATTACCATACGAGAACGCACAGTCTAACATGCGGTAGCCACTTTTGAGTGCGTGGACCATAGCCTCCTGGCCTCTATCCCCCTCCAGCTGCCAAGTACCAAGCCCCACAGCGGGGATCTCGCTGCCGTCTGCCAAAGTAAATTTTGCGGGCATGAAAAGTAGCTGAAAAAAACTAATCGATTAAATTTGAGATTCACATTTATAGAATAGGATCGTCTAGAGATTCTAAGTCACGCACACATTGAGCAAAAATCTTGACACCCTCGGCAAGAAGATTTTCCTCGATTGTTGGCGGCGGGCAGATCCGGACTCGAGTGCCGCCCGAGGCACTGCTAACCATCAGCCCTCTC
The DNA here is from genome assembly GCF_019207285.1 of Ogataea haglerorum. Taxonomy (NCBI): domain Eukaryota; kingdom Fungi; phylum Ascomycota; class Pichiomycetes; order Pichiales; family Pichiaceae; genus Ogataea; species Ogataea haglerorum. The sequence continues at coordinate 670,439 of NW_025065153.1, forward strand.
TTGGCACACAGACGCCGCAGCCGTATACTGTTGAACCGCGAAGTCACGTATTCTGGGTTCAAGATCGCAGCGCACAGCATCCCTGCACCGGAGAAACCAGATATTTGAGCCAGATTCTCGGCTTTCAGCAGTTCTCGGAGCAGCTTTCCTTTTTTTTTGGACTGCTCAGCAATCCGTTCCTCCACTAATACTTCCAATGCTGCAACTGCTGCTGCCGTGGCAGGTGGGTTTGCGGCCATCGTGGACCCAATGTCACCACCCTCGATGACGTCCATCACGTCGTTATTGCCGCACACAGCAGATAGCGGCGCCACGCCGCCGGCCAAAGCCTTGCCAAGACACACCAGGTCCGGTTTCACCCCAGAGCGCCAGCTGTGTAATAGTTCTCCTGTTCTGCCAAGTCCTGTCTGCACCTCGTCTGCAATGAAAAGCACACTGTACTGCTTGCAAAGATCGTAGGCCTGTTTTAGGTATCCTTCTGGCGGATCAACAATTCCGGCAGAACCCTGGATTGGTTCCACCATGAACGCTGCAATCGTCTCATGATCTTTTTCCAGTGCATTCTTGAGACTCTGTATGTCTCCATATTCGACCAGTACGCCAGATGGCGAGACAGGACCCACGAGAGGGACGTAGGGACCGAATACGTCTTCCGGAGCAGACGACATTGAGTGTGTCGATATAGTGATGCCATGGTAGCACGCCGACGCTGTCAGCACGACGGCTTTGCCACTAGGAATCCCCTTGACCTTGTAGCCCCACTTACGGGCAATTTTTGTTGCTGTATCAGTGCTGTCGGCTCCGGTACACATGCACACGATACTATCGTATCCTAAGATTTCTTTGATCTTGGAAGCGAGCCTTGCGTAGCTTGGGTTGACAAATGCCGTGTTAGCCATCGGGCAATCACGAGTTGCTGTGCACGCGGCTTCCACGATCTTAGGATGGGCATGGCCCATGTTGGCGACGGCAAAGAACGAGAGAAAGTCAATGTATCTGTTTCCTTCCACATCCCATAAGGTAGCATTGTGGGCCTTGGTCAGAGCTATTGGAAGAGGCTGGAATCCGCCTTTGCAGCGTTCGTACTCTTCCAATATCGCACGGGTCTTTTCTGTGAAACGAACTTCGGCCATGAAATTTGGAAAATTTCATTTCGTCTCTTATTCTTTTCTTTGTGTTTGCGACAATGTCGGGAAATCTACCGGATAACTGTTGACGCGACTCTAACGCAGGCAGGAATTTCCGACAGGATACTACTAGAGGAACAGAATAGTTCATGGCAGACCACGGTATGATCTACCGAGCCGTAAAAATCAGGCTACGTGAGAAACTTATATCAGAGATCATCTGTCTGGCTTACGAGGCCCCTAATAAAAAAAAAATTGGGGATGAACTAAACCGGGACGAATCTCGCGATAACTACGAAAATCTTTATCGCAAAAAAAAAAGATACCCGTATACAAAATAGCCTTATCGAGAAAGAGGCGATAAATGATTTTTCACCAATTATGTAGAAGACCGGGTAACAGCGTGGCTGCCGTTGCACGAAGCAAAAAGTAAAACTACGACTGAACTCGGCCACTCTCCCAAAGGACATGGGGCCTGCCACCTTTATCAGACCGGGTCGGTACCCTCTTGCAAACAATGTAACCTCCACACAGACTGCCTGCCTGACGCGAATGTGGCCAGAGCGGCAGCGAAGAGCGAAGAAAGAGCGAAACGGAGGCAATGATGCCGGCAGGAGGGCAGACGACGTGCTGACAGAGGAACAGCAGCAGCACCACATGGTCAGGATGCGATCACACCAGGTGGGGTGAGCACGTAGAGTATGCAGAGTAAAACTAAAACGCCGGGAAAACTAATACCAAAACACAGGGTAGACATGTGTGGTGGACGCAGGGCGACGGAAGCAGAATGCGGACCACAGCTGGGCGGCCGGTGTGGAAGCCGGTGCACACAGCGGAGCCAACGGAAGTAGGTACTAGCACAAAGCACAAAGCACAACAAGTAGCAAGACGCTTTTGCGACAGAAACGATGTGGTAGCAAAAGAGGAAGCAGGAAGGCCGGCCGGGCGGGGCAGCGGGGGGCATCTCCACAGCAGAGCGTTTCTACCTGATCATTTGCCCAGAGGTAGGCGAGCAACTACGATGGAGTGGAGATGTAGATTTCATACAGAACGAAGCTGCCAAGATGTGGCCTC
>NW_025065186.1:0-1325 GCF_019207285.1 Ogataea haglerorum
GGCCCTAGCACGGGCCGGTTCAGCAGCGGCGCGGTCTCGGTGGCGGCCTCGATGGGCGCCAAGGTCCTGGCGCTCGGCAGAGACAAGGCCACGCTCGAGAAGCTCGCGTCGCACTACAGCAACGTGCAGCCTGTGCTGCTGACGGGCGACAAGGAGGCCGACGCCGCCACGCTGCAGAAGCTCGGCCCGCTCGACGCGTACATGGACTACACGCCTAGCGGCGCGGCCGGCCCGGTGTACCTGGACGCGGCGATCGGCGCGCTCAGGTTCGGCGGCAGAGTCATCCTCTCGGGCTTTGTGTTCGCCACCCTGAGCATCCCGTACGGCCTCGTGGTCGCCAAGGACCTGACCATCAAGGGCAAGTTCATGTACTCGCGCCAGGAGGCCAAGGACTTCCTGAAGATGGTCGAGAACGGCATCTTCAAGATGGACCACGTCAGCGTCCGGAAGTACCCTATCGACCAGTACGCCGAGGCCGCCGACGTGGCCAACGGCAAGGCGCCGTGGGACGAGCTCGTTGTGGTGAACAACAATAAATAGTTTAAAGAAATGTATTTTCCTATTTGTCCTGGAACACAGAGAAGTCGCCGTCGGTCCAGTGGACGTCGATCGCGAGGCTGCGGATCTTCCACAGGCCGGAGGCTGCGTCGTGGACGAGCTGCGCGCGGTGGATGCCGCCCGAGAGCAGGAACTTGGAGTCTGGGGCCATGCCCTTGCCCTTGCCAAAGTGCTGCGCGTACGAGACGGCGGTGAGGCTGGCCGTGGAGCCCTCGACGTTGACACGGAAGTTGGACACGAGGTGGGTGGTGTCGAGCGGGGCGACGCGGTTGTAGCACAGGTCGCGCACGGCCTGGAGGCCGGTGCCCTTCTCGCCGAGCAGCTCGATGGTGGCGTCGTCGGTGAAGCTGGAGTCGAAGAGGTCTGGGTCGCGGGTGTCGACGGCGAGGCAGAAGCGGAACACGGCGTCGGCGACGGCGTCTTTCTCGGCTGGGGAGCCTGCTAGTTTCACTGGAGTAGTCATGGTGGGTGTGCCAGCAGGCGAAGCCGGCGGCTTAAATAGCGTGCGGTGCTGGAGATAGAGACTAAGTCCTCGGTCTTAAAAAAAGAATTTCGGATATAGGCAACTCTCTACGGAGACACCTCTCTGACCTCGACGGCGGCGGTCTTGCCGCTCTTCTCGCGCAGGCTGTACGCCGGCGTGTCGCTGTCGTCCGCCTCGGCGGCCTCGCCGACCCCCTCCCAAGGGACGCCGAGCCGGCGCGCCTCCTGCTCGGTGAAGGTGCCAAACGGATTCACCGTGTCGAGCTCGCCGAGCCCCGCGGGCG
>NW_025065209.1:0-252 GCF_019207285.1 Ogataea haglerorum
AAATAGATCAATTTTTCAAGGGGATAGCTAGTTTTACCAAACTCCGAGATCTTATCTGTGTTGCTAGCACGACAATTACAACATATTGGGATATATTGACCTGGAGGCTCAACAATGAGCCTAGATAATGCTCTAGCTTTATTTTGTTCGCGCTGATAGTATTACAAAATCTAGCAACAAGCATACTTATCACGACGCTATATCTTATCCCTGGGACACTTACCTTTCAAGTCAGAATAGGATGCATACTGT
>NW_025065210.1:0-250 GCF_019207285.1 Ogataea haglerorum
AGGAGGTTTATGAGGCAAGATACGAAGTCATTTTCTAGAGCTTAGGATGCCAAAGCCGGAATTGAGTCTTTTTGGGGCTTGTTGAGAAGCATGATGCAGGCGGCTTTTGGGGTTGTGCACACATGGTGAGCTCGTTTGCGGTGGGGTGACAGATGGGTACATAGATGATCTACTGCGACTGGTGTCAGAGAAGGAGATAATTTAGGCCAAGTGTAGGCGAAATATAGTAGCAAGTTAAGCAGGTAGCAGA
>NW_025065187.1:0-1187 GCF_019207285.1 Ogataea haglerorum
GACAAGAGAACCATCGAGAAGTTTGAAAAGGAAGCTGCCGAGCTTGGTAAGGGTTCCTTCAAGTACGCTTGGGTTTTGGACAAGTTGAAGGCTGAGAGAGAAAGAGGTATCACCATCGATATCGCTCTGTGGAAGTTCGAGACTCCAAAGTATCACGTCACTGTTATTGATGCTCCAGGTCACAGAGATTTCATCAAGAACATGATTACTGGTACTTCCCAGGCTGACTGTGCTATTTTGATCATTGCTGGTGGTACCGGTGAGTTCGAGGCTGGTATCTCCAAGGACGGTCAAACCAGAGAGCACGCTTTGTTGGCTTTCACCCTTGGTGTTAGACAACTTATTGTTGCTGTCAACAAGATGGACTCTGTCCAATGGTCCGAGGCCAGATTCGAGGAAATCGTCAAGGAAACCTCCAACTTCATCAAGAAGGTTGGTTACAACCCTAAGACTGTCCCATTCGTCCCAATCTCTGGTTGGAACGGTGACAACATGATTGAGCCTTCTTCTAACTGCCCATGGTACAAGGGATGGCAAAAGGAGACCAAGTCCGGTGTCGTCAAGGGTAAGACTCTTCTTGAGGCCATTGACGCCATTGAGCCACCTGCCAGACCATCTGACAAGCCACTGAGATTGCCATTGCAAGATGTCTACAAGATCGGTGGTATTGGTACTGTTCCAGTCGGTAGAGTTGAGACTGGTGTCATCAAGGCTGGTATGGTCGTTACTTTCGCCCCAGCTGGTGTTACTACCGAGGTCAAGTCTGTCGAGATGCACCACGAGCAGCTTGCTGAGGGTCTTCCAGGTGACAACGTCGGATTCAACGTCAAGAATGTTTCCGTCAAGGAAATCAGAAGAGGTAACGTCTGCGGTGACTCCAAGAACGACCCACCTCAGGGATGTGCTTCCTTCAACGCTCAAGTCATCATCTTGAACCACCCAGGTCAGATCTCTGCTGGTTACTCTCCAGTTTTGGACTGTCACACTGCCCACATTGCCTGCAGATTCGACCAATTGCTTGAGAAGATCGACAGAAGAACCGGTAAGAAGATCGAGGAGAACCCTAAGTTTGTCAAGTCTGGTGACGCTGCTATTGTTAAGATGATCCCATCTAAGCCAATGTGTGTTGAGACCTTCACTGAGTACCCACCATTGGGAAGATTTGCCGTCAGAGATATGAGACAAAC
>NW_025065211.1:0-247 GCF_019207285.1 Ogataea haglerorum
TTCCAGTACAAGGCGGTGGTGGAACCTAGTACCGGACGACCTATGGCAGTATACTTTCCCGGGCCTACCCCGTCGGTTATAATAATATGTCAATGTGCGGTATAACTGGAAATGTGCCGTTTTCGAAATTGAGAAAACGTGACTTGGTAGCAGAATAATATACGATAGCTAATTGTAGCAAGAGTAATAGCCTGATGAAAAGCACGATGTGGTAATGTCCAGTTGCTCTATTTTCTAGCGAACGCGG
>NW_025065188.1:0-1123 GCF_019207285.1 Ogataea haglerorum
AAGCTGAGTACTTAGCAATGGGCGATGCAACAAAGGAGCTTGGAGGGTTTCACAAACCTTCAATTTCAACTGAATATCTCACCTCTAAGACCCCAATTATACTGGTGGATCGATAATACTTGCACCATGGCACTAAATGAGCATTCAACCTCTTTCGGTCGGAGCAAGCATTTTCATCTCAGGTATAATCTCATTAAGACCACATTCAGAAAGGTTATTGACCTTAGAGCAAACTCCCTTCAAGAGTAGTGATATTATTGTCTCAAGAAAAGCCATTGCATAAGTTGCGCTTATCCCTTTTCTCGCTAAAGGTAAATCAGGAATTATGATATATGCACGACTTTAGGAGGGTGATTTGATAATGCAGTCATGCGCCCAATCCCAAGTTTACCGGTATGCGGCGCAGGATAATTTGTGGAAACATGTTTCGTGTTATGTTGTGAGAACCCATTGAAATACTATCTTCAAAAGTCTCCAGCACGAGGCCATATTTGAAACGCCAATTCTGCTACTCAAATAGCCAAACATAGCCATTCCAGCATAAATCGCTTGTATGATCAGTTCATCAGAGTTATTGCCGCTGCATTCAGTGCGCTTTGCAATGAAATAAGTTTGAGATTCGAGACTTCGAGGTTCTTCTTTTTACACATACTCCCTTATATGAACTTGTACTTATTTGATATTTCCTTGTACCTGTAAGCAGGCCTAGATCCAACAGAAAAACCTGTTTCTAGCAGCTTTCATAGTCGCTCCCCTTAATTCGTTCTTCTTGTACGACTTTGTATATATCTTGGAGCTGGCTTAAGGCGAGAGCAAAATCCACGCCTGCAATTTAAGTACTTGCCGATTCTCTTAGTAGTAGAAGTTTCTGAATTGGAAGCAAACCTCATCAGAAAAGTACGTTTTTAAGTTTGTGGGTGCTTTTGATCGCGAATCTGGGGTGGCAATGGAGGATAGATATTATACCAAATGATTTCGAGATTATTGAGAGACTTTTGAATTCATATAAGGGATCAATCAAATGACAACTCTCTAGTGAGTGTTTCAAAGATTCTGAGTATATTAGGATTTGTGTAACTCTGTTTCAAGCCTATTGATGATTATTTTAGGATATTGAAGTTGC
>NW_025065198.1:0-441 GCF_019207285.1 Ogataea haglerorum
GCTGACGTGGTCCATCTTGAAGATGCCGTTCTCGACCATCTTCAGGAAGTCCTTGGCCTCCTGGCGCGAGTACATGAGCTTGCCCTTGATGGTCAGGTCCTTGGCGACCACGAGGCCGTACGGGATGCTCAGGTTGGCGAACACAAAGCCCGAGAGGATGACCCTGCCGCCGAACCTGAGCGCGCCGATCGCCGCGTCCAAGTACACCGGGCCGGCCGCGCCGTTAGGCGTGTAGTCCATGTACGCGTCGAGCGGGCCGAGCTTCTGCAGCGTGGCGGCGTCGGCGCCGCTGTCGCCCGTCAGCAGCACAGGCTGCACGTTGCTGTAGTGCGACGCGAGCTTCTCGAGCGTGGCCCTGTCTCTTCCGAGCGCCAGGACCTTGGCGCCCATCGAGGCCGCCACCGAGACCGCGCCGCTGCTGAACCGGCCCGTGCTAGGGCC
>NW_025065212.1:0-238 GCF_019207285.1 Ogataea haglerorum
CCGCGTTCGCTAGAAAATAGAGCAACTGGACATTACCACATCGTGCTTTTCATCAGGCTATTACTCTTGCTACAATTTGCTATCGTATATTATTCTGCTACCAAGTCACGTTTTCTCAATTTCGAAAACGGCGCATTTCCAGTTATACCGCACATTGACATATTATTATTACCGACGGGGTAGGCCCGGGAAAGTATACTGCCATAGGTCGTCCGGTATTAGGTTCCACCACCGCCTT
>NW_025065213.1:0-213 GCF_019207285.1 Ogataea haglerorum
ATCGCGCCCAGGATCGAACTGGGGACCCTCTGCGTGTTAAGCAGATGCCATAACCAACTAGACCACGCAACCAATTGGATGCTAGTTTCTGCTGATCTCCCTTGATGTGCAAAAACGAGCAGCAAATAAACATGCTAAAAATGATCGCGCCCAGGATCGAACTGGGGACCCTCTGCGTGTTAAGCAGATGCCATAACCAACTAGACCACGCAA
>NW_025065214.1:0-201 GCF_019207285.1 Ogataea haglerorum
GAGCAATCAACCTCTTTCGGTCGGAGCAAGCATATTCATCTCAGCCATAATTTCATTAAGACCACATTCAGAAAGGTTATTGACCTTAGAGCAAACTCCCTTCAAGAGTAGTGATATTATTGTTTCAAGAAAAGCCATTGCATAAGTTGCGCTTATCCCTTTTCTCGCTAAAGGTAAATCAGGAATTATGATATATGCACG
>NW_025065199.1:0-412 GCF_019207285.1 Ogataea haglerorum
GCCGAGCCGGCGCGCCTCCTGCTCGGTGAAGGTGCCAAACGGATTCACCGTGTCGAGCTCGCCGAGCCCCGCGGGCGGCGACAGCCGGTTGAACACGTAGTGCAGCAGGAACGACACCACAAAGCCGTAGATGAACGCCAGCTGGTACAGGTGCTTGGCGCCGGCGGGGATCTCGATGCTGGTGTTGCACGCGTTGACAAAGCCGGGCATCAGCGGCGCGAAGCCGATGACCCACGCCGCAAACGAGCGCCAGTTGAAGCCCGCGCGGAACCAGTAGATCGACCGGCTGCTGGGCTCGAACATGTCCATCAGCTTGAGCTTGCGCTGGCGCACCACCCAGTAGTCGCACACCATGATGCCCGTCATCGCGCCCAGCAGCACCGCGTACGCAGACATCACGTTGATGAACACG
>NW_025065200.1:0-408 GCF_019207285.1 Ogataea haglerorum
CAAGGCAATTCTTCAGGGGAATTCGATATCTAGTGACCTCGATTCAAGCTTCCAGGCCGTACTTCGTGCCAAGTTCATGCAGAGCGTCACTCGGTAATCAAACCCGCGCCAGCATCTGCACTCACATTGACAGGTTCCTGGTCCTTTCAGTACCCCCGGATGCGGTTATAGAACCTATCCCGTTTCTTGCAAGCCAAATGGACGCCCCACAGTCCAGCATCCACGTGAAGGCACAGCAGAAGCCAGACTGCTATCCACCCGTCTTGCAAGATCCGGTTAATCAACGCAACGGGCCCAAAGTATCGTCTCTAGGCCTCCAATGCGAGGAAAACGGAGTCCTCCCAGACAAACCAGCCTGAGAGTATCGTCCGTGATGAACAGAGAGCTTCCTGAAGGGGGCACATCTGA
>NW_025065189.1:0-785 GCF_019207285.1 Ogataea haglerorum
ACAACAATAAATAGTTTAAAGAAATGTATTTTCCTATTTGTCCTGGAACACAGAGAAGTCGCCGTCGGTCCAGTGGAGGTCGATCACCAGGCTCTTGATCTTCCACAGGCCGGAGGCTGCGTCGTGGACGAGCTGCGCGCGGTGAATGCCGCCCGAGAGCAGGAACTTGGAGTCTGGGGCCAGGCCCTTGCCTCTGCCGAAGTGCTGCGCGTACGCAACGGCGGTCAGGCTGGCCGTGGAGCCCTCGACGTTGACACGGAAGTTGGACACGAGGTGGGTGGTGTCGAGAGGCGAGACGCGGTTGTAGCACAGGTCGCGCACGCCCTGGATGCCGGTTCCCTTCTCGCCGAGCAGCTCGATGGTGGCGTCCTCGGTGAAGCTGGTGTCGAAGAGCTCTGGGTTGCGGGTGTCGAGGGCCAGGCAGAAGCGGTACACGGCGTCGGCAACGGCGTCTTTCTCGGCTGGGGAGCCTGCTAGTTTCACTGGAGTAGTCATGGTAGGTGACATCCAGCAGGCGGACCCGTCCGTTTAAATAGTTTGCGGTGGTGGAGATAGAGGCTAAATCCTCGGTCTTAAAAAAAAATTTCGGATATAGGCAACTCTCTACGGAGACAGCTCTCTGACCTCGACGGCGGCGGTCTTGCCGCTTTTCTCGCGCAGGCTGGCGCCGGCGTCGTCGGGGTCGTCGCTGTCGTCGGCCCAGGAGATGCCGAGCCGGCGCGCCTCCTGCTCGGTGAAGGTGCCAAACGGATTCACCGTGTCGAGCTCGCCGAGCCCCGCGGGCG
>NW_025065190.1:0-783 GCF_019207285.1 Ogataea haglerorum
TTTTTTTTTTTTTTTTTGGTAGCAAGATTTTTTTAATTAAATTGAGTTTCGAGGTGGATATGGTTTTGGTTGATTTTGGCCAATGGAGGTGTTCTGGGTTCTGAGAAGTGACAGATTTTCTGTGTCATAGTAGAATTGAAGGAAAATATAAGAAAATGTATAGTAATTGATGGTTGTAGTATGGGAAGCAAGGAGGATACGGGCAAGTAAGCTAACAAAATCAGGCAGATTAGACAGAAATTCTGTGATGAGAAGTGTGTGGCACACGTCCTGTTTGTCATCTGGCGCTGAGAAGAGAGATTTAAGCATAAACATGGTGGCAGAGCAGAAGAGATAGGTGGGTGCTACAAAGTGCCCGGAGGAGCAGCAAAGCGGTAGTTGTGATAGGTGAAGACCTTTTGCACGATACCGGTTGGTGCTCTTCTTGGAGGCAGAATTACAAGAAGAGGTCTAACTGATTTGGATTGGCGACTTTCTTCTCTACGTGTGTTGAGAAGAAAAAGATAGGTATAGAAGACGTGGGTATATATATATACAGATGTTTGGGTGAACAATGGATTGATGCAGAACGCGACCTTGAGACCGCGTTGGTTGGCGGGTTTACAAAAAATAAAAAAATGAAAAGAAAAAAAAAAAAAAAGATTGCAGCACCTGAGTTTCGCGTATGGTCTCCCACTACACTACTCGGTCAGGCTCTTAGCAGCTTAACTACAGTTGATCGGACGGGAAACGGTGCTTTCTGCTAGATATGGCCGCAACCGATAGAGTAGAGAAACGAGTGGG